>NC_090828.1:119056418-119356418 GCF_028021215.1 Eschrichtius robustus
GCCCTAGTACTCAGATTTGGGAATGGAGAAATGCTGCCTCCTTGTGGCCATTTCCCACAACAGCAGCTTTCAACCCACTGCTAAAGGTCACTAAATATTCACCAACTTGCCATTCTGTAAATGACACCTGCCCTCCAAATAAATCCTGGGATCAAAAATGGAGCAAAAATTTCAAAAGAGGGCAACCTTCCAAGAAGACAATTTCAAGAGCTATGTGGTACTCACAGCTTTTCCTTTAAAGAAGAGGAAAGAAAAAGGTGTGGGAAAATGATATATTTTAGGAATTTTTAAAGACATGCAAACCCAAATTACAAAAACCTATCAGCTCACAGCAGTCAGAATGGCCATCAGCAAAAATGTTTCAAAAAATAAATGCTGAAGGGACTGTGGAGGAATGCGTACACTCGGCCCTAAGGGGGACGTGGTAAGAGCCACTAATGAAAACACAATGGAAGTGCCTTGAAAAGGTAAACACTGAGCTACCCGTCAATCAGTCATACCCACTGCTGGGCCTATCCCCTGAGAAAATGAGAATCAAAACGTCACAGGCTGGCAATCCTGCACTCCAGCCATATTGACCATAGCCAACATTTGGAAGCAATGAAAATGTCCATCAACAGAGGAACGCACCAAGAAGAACTGTTCCATGTACACAATGTAATATTGCTCCAATAATAAATATAAGGTAAATTTAAAAGACAAACATAAGTAAGGAGACATCAGCATTTGTGGGTTTCTTCAGGCACATTCCACTCTAATTTATAACCGAGGAACACCACTGGCCGGAAGGCCTGTTGCCCTAGTACCAGCATGGGGAACGTAGAAAGACCGCCACCCTCTGGCCGTTACCTGCAAACGCAGGTTTAAGCCTGTGCTAATGGTCACCGCAAAATGTCTTCAGGGAGGTAATGGCCAAAAAATTTTAAAATTATGACATACATACTTTAAGAAAACACTTTGAAGAACTAAGCGGTACTCACAGCCTGAAAAATGAAAAGGACCTGCCTTAAAGCTCAGTTTTAATGGATCATGAGACACATGCAAATTCAGCCACAAAGACGTATCAGCTCACACCAGTCAGAATAACCATCAGTAAAAAACCACAAAGAATAAATGCTGAAGGTGCTGTGGAGAAATGCAAACCCTCCACTTTAAGTGGGATGTAACCTGGAGAGAGCCACTCATGAGAGCAGAGTGGAGGTGCCGTTAAAAGGTAAACATTGAGCTACCGTACGATCCAGAGGCTTATTCCTGGACCTATAACCTAAGAAGACAGAATTGGAAAGAAAGAGGCAGGCAAATCTGCATTGCACAGTATTACCATAGCCAAGATATGGAAGTCACCAAAAAGTCCACCGACAGATGGGTGGACAAAGAAGAACTGCTACATGTACAGATGGATTATGAGCTAGCGATAAAATGAAACAATGCCATTTGCAGCACCATAGATGACTCTAGAAGTAATCACGCAACTTGGAATAAGTGAGAAAGCGAAAGACACATATCCTATCATACCACATAGAGGTGTTACCTAAAAATTGATACAAACGAAGATACTTCCACAGAGAAAGGCAATCACAGATTCAGTACAAAAACTTAAGGTTCACCAAATGGAAAGGTGTGAGGATTGGGTACATTACCATATTGAGGTGAACAGAGATATACAAACACACGTGAAATATATAATCACCAAAGACCTACAGAATACCAAGAGAAGACTACTCAACATTGTATCATAACCTACACGGGAAGAGATTCCAAAGAAGAATAGATATATGTATATGTGTGAAGGAACCACGTCTTGCACACCTAGACCAAACAAACCATTGTAATCGAATTTGCTGTGATAAAGAATAAAAATTTTGTTAAAAATACAAACAAGAAGGAATGACACATACACTTAAAGGGCTTTTTCCCGGCACATTCCATTGTACTTTACAACCTAGAACACGACTTCCATTAAGGCTCTGTTGCCCTAGTGACCAGATTTGGTAAAGGAGAAATGCTGCCCCCTTGTGGCCGTTTCCCGCAAGAGCAGCTTTAAACCCACAGCTACTGGTCACTTAAAATTCACAAGGGCTCAGGGCTGTAAAGGACACCTGCCATCAAAAATTGTGCTCAGGTGGGGAATGGACAAAAGAAATTCAAAACAGGCGAATGTTTCAAGAAGATAGTATGCAGAGGTAAGTATTCCTCACTCTCTTTAAACAAAAAAACAGGAAAATGGGTAAAAGCTCAACCTCAGGAATTATTAGACTCATGCAATCTAATCAACCAAAAGGTTTCAACTCACACCTGTCGACTGACCGGCAGCAAAAAGTCTACCAACAATAAATGCTGACGGGGTTGTAGAGAACTGTGTAACCTCTAGGTGCTGGTGGGAAGGAAAGTGGTTAACAGCCAATAATGACTACCGAAAGGAACTGCGTTGAAAAGTGAAAACTGAGGTACCATTCAATCCAGCAGGCACACCACTGGGCCTCTCACCTGAGAAGACCAGGATCGAAAAGACACAGGCTGCAAAAGCTGCACTGCAGCCTTATTCAAAATAGCCAAGATGGGAAGCAACCAAAATGTCCATCAACAGGTGAATGGATAAAGAAGAAGGAGTCCATGTACACAATGGAATATTAGCCATGGAAAACAATGAAACACTGCTCTTTGAGGCACCAGAGATGAGCCTGGAGATAATCACAAAACATGAGGTAAGTCGGAAAGCAAAAGACCTATATCCTATGATATCCCTTAGAGGCGTTATCTAATCACTGACACAAATGAACATATTTCCACAGAGAAAGACACTCACAGACTTAGAAAACCAACTATGCTCATCTAAAAGGAAAGGTGGGGGGAATGGATAAATGAGATTAGTGTTACTATACATATCCAAATACATATTATATACATATTTCAAAACGACCGACCATATAGCAAGGGAGGTCTACAGAACACTCTGTAATATTTTACATGGGAAGAGGATCTGTAGAGTAGACATATATAATGTACAAATGAACCAGATTGTGTACCCCTAGGACAAACAATATTCTAGTCCTTACCCCGATTAAAAAAAATAACAAAAACAAGAAGTAATGAGACCTAAACTTATGGGGGTTTCTCCTGGCACATTCCATTCTAATTTACAACCTAGGAACACGACTTCCAGAAAGGCTCTGCTGCCCTAGTACTCAGATTTGGGAATGGAGAAATGCTGCCTCCTTGTGGCCATTTAACAAAACAGCAGCTTTCAACCCACTGCTAAAGGTCACTAAATATTCACCAACTTGCCATTCTGTAAATGACACCTGCCCTCCAAATAAATCCTGGGATCAAAAATGGAGCAAAAATTTCAAAAGAGGGCAACCTTCCAAGAAGACAATTTCAAGAGCTATGTGGTACTCACAGATTTTCCTTTAAAGAGGAAAGAAAAGGTGTGGGAAAATGATATATTTTAGGAATTTTTAAAGACATGCAAACCCAAATTACAAAACCCTATCAGCTCACAGCAGTCAGAATGGCCATCAGCAAAAATGTTTCAAAAAATAAATGCTGAAGGGACTGTGGAGGAATGCGTACACTCGGCCCTAAGGGGGACGTGGTAAGAGCCACTAGTGAAAACACAATGGAAGTGCCTTGAAAAGGTAAACACTGAGCTACCCGTCAATCAGTCATACCCACTGCTGGGCCTATCCCCTGAGAAAATGAGAATCAAAACGTCACAGGCTGGCAATCCTGCACTCCAGCCATATTGACCATAGCCAACATTTGGAAGCAATGAAAATGTCCATCAACAGAGGAACGCACCAAGAAGAACTCTTCCATGTACACAATGTAATATTGCTCCAATAATAAATATAAGGTAAATTTAAAAGACAAACATAAGTAAGGAGACATCAGCATTTGTGGGTTTCTTCAGGCACAATCCACTCTAATTTATAACCGAGGAACACCACTGGCCGGAAGGCCTGTTGCCCTAGTACCAGCATGGGGAACGTAGAAAGACTGCCACCCTCTGGCCGTTACCTGCAAACGCAGGTTTAAGCCTGTGCTAATGGTCACCGCAAAATGTCTTCAGGGAGGTAATGGCGAAAAAATTTTAAAATTATGACATACATACTTTAAGAAAACACTTTGAAGAACTAAGCTGTACTCACAGCCTGAAAAATGAAAAGGACCTGCCTTAAAGCTCAGTTTTAATGGATCATGAGACACATGCAAATTCAGCCACAAAGACGTATCAGCTCACACCAGTCAGAGTAACCATCAGTAAAAAACCACAAAGAATAAATGCTGAAGGTGCTGTGGAGAAATGCAAACCCTCCACTTTAAGTGGGATGTAACCTGGAGAGAGCCACTCATGAGAGCAGAGTGGAGGTGCCGTTAAAAGGTAAACATTGAGCTACCGTACGATCCAGAGGCTTATTCCTGGACCTATAACCTAAGAAGACAGAATTGGAAAGAAAGAGGCAGGCAAATCTGCATTGCACAGTATTACCATAGCCAAGATATGGAAGTCACCAAAAAGTCCACCGACAGATGGGTGGACAAAGAAGATCTGCTACATGTACAGATGGATTATGAGCTAGCGATAAAATGAAACAATGCCATTTGCAGCACCATAGATGACTCTAGAAGTAATCACGCAACTTGGAGTAAGTGAGAAAGCGAAAGACACATATCCTATCATACCACATAGAGGTGTTACCTAAAAATTGATACAAACGAAGATACTTCCACAGAGAAAGGCAATCACAGATTCAGTACAAAAACTTAAGGTTCACCAAATGGAAAGGTGTGAGGATTGGGTACATTACCATATTGAGGTGAACAGAGATATACAAACACACGTGAAATATATAATCACCAAAGACCTACAGAATACCAAGAGAAGACTACTCAACATTGTGTCATAACCTACACGGGAAAAGATTCCAAAGAAGAATAGATATATGTATATGTGTGAAGGAACCTCGTCTTGCACACCTAGACCAAACAAACCATTGTAATCGAATTTGCTGTGATAAAGAATAAAAATTTTGTTAAAAATACAAACAAGAAGGAATGACACATACACTTAAAGGGCTTTTTCCCGGCACATTCCATTGTAATTTACAACCTAGAACACGACTTCCATTAAGGCTCTGTTGCCCTAGTGACCAGATTTGGTAAAGGAGAAATGCTGCCCCCTTGTGGCCGTTTCCCGCAAGAGCAGCTTTAAACCCACAGCTACTGGTCACTTAAAATTCACAAGGGCTCAGGGCTGTAAAGGACACCTGCCGTCAAAAATTGTGCTCAGGTGGGGAATGGACAAAAGAAATTCAAAACAGGCGAATGTTTCAAGAAGATAGTATGCAGAGGTAAGTATTCCTCACTCTCTTTAAACAAAAAAACAGGAAAATGGGTAAAAGCTCAACCTCAGGAATTATTAGACTCATGCAATCTAATCAACCAAAAGGTTCCAACTCACACCTGTCGACTGACCGTCAGCAAAAAGTCTACCAACAATAAATGCTGACGGGGTTGTAGAGAACTGTGTAACCTCTAGGTGCTGGTGGGATGGAAAGTGGTTAACAGCCAATAATGACTACCGAAAGGAACTGCGTTGAAAAGTGAAAACTGAGGTACCATTCAATCCAGCAGGCACACCACTGGGCCTCTCACCTGAGAAGACCAGGATCGAAAAGACACAGGCTGCAAATGCTGCACTGCAGCCTTATTCAAAATAGCCAAGATGCGAAGCAACCAAAATGTCCATCAACAGGTGAATGGATAAAGAAGAAGGAGTCCATGTACACAATGGAATATTAGCCATGGAAAACAATGAAACACTGCTCTTTGAGGCACCAGAGATGAGCCTGGAGATAATCACAAAACATGAGGTAAGTCGGAAAGCAAAAGACCTATATCCTATGATATCCCTTAGAGGCGTTATCTAATCACTGACACAAATGAACATATTTCCACAGAGAAAGACACTCACAGACTTAGAAAACCAACTATGCTCATCTAAAAGGAAAGGTGGGGGGAATGGATAAATGAGATTAGTGTTACTATACATATCCAAATACATATTATATACATATTTCAAAACGACCGACCATATAGCAAGGGAGGTCTACAGAACACTCTGTAATATTTTACATGGGAAGAGGATCTGTAGAGTAGACATATATAATGTACAAATGAACCAGATTGTGTACCCCTAGGACAAACAATATTCTAGTCCTTACCCCGATTAAAAAAATTAACAAAAACAAGAAGTAATGAGACCTAAACTTATGGGGGTTTCTCCTGGCACATTCCATTCTAATTTACAACCTAGGAACACGACTTCCAGAAAGGCTCTGCTGCCCTAGTACTCAGATTTGGGAATGGAGAAATGCTGCCTCCTTGTGGCCATTTCCCACAACAGCAGCTTTCAACCCACTGCTAAAGGTCACTAAATATTCACCAACTTGCCATTCTGTAAATGACACCTGCCCTCCAAATAAATCCTGGGATCAAAAATGGAGCAAAAATTTCAAAAGAGGGCAACCTTCCAAGAAGACAATTTCAAGAGCTATGTGGTACTCACAGCTTTTCCTTTAAAGAAGAGGAAAGAAAAAGGTGTGGGAAAATGATATATTTTAGGAATTTTTAAAGACATGCAAACCCAAATTACAAAAACCTATCAGCTCACAGCAGTCAGAATGGCCATCAGCAAAAATGTTTCAAAAAATAAATGCTGAAGGGACTGTGGAGGAATGCGTACACTCGGCCCTAAGGGGGACGTGGTAAGAGCCACTAGTGAAAACACAATGGAAGTGCCTTGAAAAGGTAAACACTGAGCTACCCGTCAATCAGTCATACCCACTGCTGGGCCTATCCCCTGAGAAAATGAGAATCAAAACGTCACAGGCTGGCAATCCTGCACTCCAGCCATATTGACCATAGCCAACATTTGGAAGCAATGAAAATGTCCATCAACAGAGGAACGCACCAAGAAGAACTCTTCCATGTACACAATGTAATATTGCTCCAATAATAAATATAAGGTAAATTTAAAAGACAAACATAAGTAAGGAGACATCAGCATTTGTGGGTTTCTTCAGGCACAATCCACTCTAATTTATAACCGAGGAACACCACTGGCCGGAAGGCCTGTTGCCCTAGTACCAGCATGGGGAACGTAGAAAGACTGCCACCCTCTGGCCGTTACCTGCAAACGCAGGTTTAAGCCTGTGCTAATGGTCACCGCAAAATGTCTTCAGGGAGGTAATGGCGAAAAAATTTTAAAATTATGACATACATACTTTAAGAAAACACTTTGAAGAACTAAGCTGTACTCACAGCCTGAAAAATGAAAAGGACCTGCCTTAAAGCTCAGTTTTAATGGATCATGAGACACATGCAAATTCAGCCACAAAGACGTATCAGCTCACACCAGTCAGAGTAACCATCAGTAAAAAACCACAAAGAATAAATGCTGAAGGTGCTGTGGAGAAATGCAAACCCTCCACTTTAAGTGGGATGTAACCTGGAGAGAGCCACTCATGAGAGCAGAGTGGAGGTGCCGTTAAAAGGTAAACATTGAGCTACCGTACGATCCAGAGGCTTATTCCTGGACCTATAACCTAAGAAGACAGAATTGGAAAGAAAGAGGCAGGCAAATCTGCATTGCACAGTATTACCATAGCCAAGATATGGAAGTCACCAAAAAGTCCACCGACAGATGGGTGGACAAAGAAGATCTGCTACATGTACAGATGGATTATGAGCTAGCGATAAAATGAAACAATGCCATTTGCAGCACCATAGATGACTCTAGAAGTAATCACGCAACTTGGAGTAAGTGAGAAAGCGAAAGACACATATCCTATCATACCACATAGAGGTGTTACCTAAAAATTGATACAAACGAAGATACTTCCACAGAGAAAGGCAATCACAGATTCAGTACAAAAACTTAAGGTTCACCAAATGGAAAGGTGTGAGGATTGGGTACATTACCATATTGAGGTGAACAGAGATATACAAACACACGTGAAATATATAATCACCAAAGACCTACAGAATACCAAGAGAAGACTACTCAACATTGTGTCATAACCTACACGGGAAAAGATTCCAAAGAAGAATAGATATATGTATATGTGTGAAGGAACCTCGTCTTGCACACCTAGACCAAACAAACCATTGTAATCGAATTTGCTGTGATAAAGAATAAAAATTTTGTTAAAAATACAAACAAGAAGGAATGACACATAAACTTAAAGGGCTTTTTCCCGGCACATTCCATTGTAATTTACAACCTAGAACACGACTTCCATTAAGGCTCTGTTGCCCTAGTGACCAGATTTGGTAAAGGAGAAATGCTGCCCCCTTGTGGCCGTTTCCCGCAAGAGCAGCTTTAAACCCACAGCTACTGGTCACTTAAAATTCACAAGGGCTCAGGGCTGTAAAGGACACCTGCCATCAAAAATTGTGCTCAGGTGGGGAATGGACAAAAGAAATTCAAAACAGGCGAATGTTTCAAGAAGATAGTATGCAGAGGTAAGTATTCCTCACTCTCTTTAAACAAAAAAACAGGAAAATGGGTAAAAGCTCAACCTCAGGAATTATTAGACTCATGCAATCTAATCAACCAAAAGGTTCCAACTCACACCTGTCGACTGACCGTCAGCAAAAAGTCTACCAACAATAAATGCTGACGGGGTTGTAGAGAACTGTGTAACCTCTAGGTGCTGGTGGGATGGAAAGTGGTTAACAGCCAATAATGACTACCGAAAGGAACTGCGTTGAAAAGTGAAAACTGAGGTACCATTCAATCCAGCAGGCACACCACTGGGCCTCTCACCTGAGAAGACCAGGATCGAAAAGACACAGGCTGCAAATGCTGCACTGCAGCCTTATTCAAAATAGCCAAGATGCGAAGCAACCAAAATGTCCATCAACAGGTGAATGGATAAAGAAGAAGGAGTCCATGTACACAATGGAATATTAGCCATGGAAAACAATGAAACACTGCTCTTTGAGGCACCAGAGATGAGCCTGGAGATAATCACAAAACATGAGGTAAGTCGGAAAGCAAAAGACCTATATCCTATGATATCCCTTAGAGGCGTTATCTAATCACTGACACAAATGAACATATTTCCACAGAGAAAGACACTCACAGACTTAGAAAACCAACTATGCTCATCTAAAAGGAAAGGTGGGGGGAATGGATAAATGAGATTAGTGTTACTATACATATCCAAATACATATTATATACATATTTCAAAACGACCGACCATATAGCAAGGGAGGTCTACAGAACACTCTGTAATATTTTACATGGGAAGAGGATCTGTAGAGTAGACATATATAATGTACAAATGAACCAGATTGTGTACCCCTAGGACAAACAATATTCTAGTCCTTACCCCGATTAAAAAAATTAACAAAAACAAGAAGTAATGAGACCTAAACTTATGGGGGTTTCTCCTGGCACATTCCATTCTAATTTACAACCTAGGAACACGACTTCCAGAAAGGCTCTGCTGCCCTAGTACTCAGATTTGGGAATGGAGAAATGCTGCCTCCTTGTGGCCATTTCCCACAACAGCAGCTTTCAACCCACTGCTAAAGGTCACTAAATATTCACCAACTTGCCATTCTGTAAATGACACCTGCCCTCCAAATAAATCCTGGGATCAAAAATGGAGCAAAAATTTCAAAAGAGGGCAACCTTCCAAGAAGACAATTTCAAGAGCTATGTGGTACTCACAGCTTTTCCTTTAAAGAAGAGGAAAGAAAAAGGTGTGGGAAAATGATATATTTTAGGAATTTTTAAAGACATGCAAACCCAAATTACAAAAACCTATCAGCTCACAGCAGTCAGAATGGCCATCAGCAAAAATGTTTCAAAAAATAAATGCTGAAGGGACTGTGGAGGAATGCGTACACTCGGCCCTAAGGGGGACGTGGTAAGAGCCACTAATGAAAACACAATGGAAGTGCCTTGAAAAGGTAAACACTGAGCTGCCCGTCAATCAGTCATACCCACTGCTGGGCCTATCCCCTGAGAAAATGAGAATCAAAACGTCACAGGCTGGCAATCCTGCACTCCAGCCATATTGACCATAGCCAACATTTGGAAGCAATGAAAATGTCCATCAACAGAGGAACGCACCAAGAAGAACTCTTCCATGTACACAATGTAATATTGCTCCAATAATAAATATAAGGTAAATTTAAAAGACAAACATAAGTAAGGAGACATCAGCATTTGTGGGTTTCTTCAGGCACATTCCACTCTAATTTATAACCGAGGAACACCACTGGCCGGAAGGCCTGTTGCCCTAGTACCAGCATGGGGAACGTAGAAAGACCGCCACCCTCTGGCCGTTACCTGCAAACGCAGGTTTAAGCCTGTGCTAATGGTCACCGCAAAATGTCTTCAGGGAGGTAATGGCCAAAAAATTTTAAAATTATGACATACATACTTTAAGAAAACACTTTGAAGAACTAAGCGGTACTCACAGCCTGAAAAATGAAAAGGACCTGCCTTAAAGCTCAGTTTTAATGGATCATGAGACACATGCAAATTCAGCCACAAAGACGTATCAGCTCACACCAGTCAGAATAACCATCAGTAAAAAACCACAAAGAATAAATGCTGAAGGTGCTGTGGAGAAATGCAAACCCTCCACTTTAAGTGGGATGTAACCTGGAGAGAGCCACTCATGAGAACAGAGTGGAGGTGCCGTTAAAAGGTAAACATTGAGCTACCGTACGATCCAGAGGCTTATTCCTGGACCTATAACCTAAGAAGACAGAATTGGAAAGAAAGAGGCAGGCAAATCTGCATTGCACAGTATTACCATAGCCAAGATATGGAAGTCACCAAAAAGTCCACCGACAGATGGGTGGACAAAGAAGAACTGCTACATGTACAGATGGATTATGAGCTAGCGATAAAATGAAACAATGCCATTTGCAGCACCATAGATGACTCTAGA
Organism: Eschrichtius robustus; assembly: GCF_028021215.1. Taxonomy (NCBI): domain Eukaryota; kingdom Metazoa; phylum Chordata; class Mammalia; order Artiodactyla; family Eschrichtiidae; genus Eschrichtius; species Eschrichtius robustus. The sequence goes on from NC_090828.1 coordinate 119,067,399, forward strand.
AGTAATCACGCAACTTGGAATACGTGAGAAAGCGAAAGACACATATCCTATCATACCACATAGAGGTGTTACCTAAAAATTGATACAAACGAAGATACTTCCACAGAGAAAGGCAATCACAGATTCAGTACAAAAACTTAAGGTTCACCAAATGGAAAGGTGTGAGGATTGGGTACATTACCATATTGAGGTGAACAGAGATATACAAACACACGTGAAATATATAATCACCAAAGACCTACAGAATACCAAGAGAAGACTACTCAACATTGTATCATAACCTACACGGGAAGAGATTCCAAAGAAGAATAGATATATGTATATGTGTGAAGGAACCACGTCTTGCACACCTAGACCAAACAAACCATTGTAATCGAATTTGCTGTGATAAAGAATAAAAATTTTGTTAAAAATACAAACAAGAAGGAATGACACATACACTTAAAGGGCTTTTTCCCGGCACATTCCATTGTACTTTACAACCTAGAACACGACTTCCATTAAGGCTCTGTTGCCCTAGTGACCAGATTTGGTAAAGGAGAAATGCTGCCCCCTTGTGGCCGTTTCCCGCAAGAGCAGCTTTAAACCCACAGCTACTGGTCACTTAAAATTCACAAGGGCTCAGGGCTGTAAAGGACACCTGCCATCAAAAATTGTGCTCAGGTGGGGAATGGACAAAAGAAATTCAAAACAGGCGAATGTTTCAAGAAGATAGTATGCAGAGGTAAGTATTCCTCACTCTCTTTAAACAAAAAAACAGGAAAATGGGTAAAAGCTCAACCTCAGGAATTATTAGACTCATGCAATCTAATCAACCAAAAGGTTTCAACTCACACCTGTCGACTGACCGTCAGCAAAAAGTCTACCAACAATAAATGCTGACGGGGTTGTAGAGAACTGTGTAACCTCTAGGTGCTGGTGGGAAGGAAAGTGGTTAACAGCCAATAATGACTACCGAAAGGAACTGCGTTGAAAAGTGAAAACTGAGGTACCATTCAATCCAGCAGGCACACCACTGGGCCTCTCACCTGAGAAGACCAGGATCGAAAAGACACAGGCTGCAAAAGCTGCACTGCAGCCTTATTCAAAATAGCCAAGATGCGAAGCAACCAAAATGTCCATCAACAGGTGAATGGATAAAGAAGAAGGAGTCCATGTACACAATGGAATATTAGCCATGGAAAACAATGAAACACTGCTCTTTGAGGCACCAGAGATGAGCCTGGAGATAATCACAAAACATGAGGTAAGTCGGAAAGCAAAAGACCTATATCCTATGATATCCCTTAGAGGCGTTATCTAATCACTGACACAAATGAACATATTTCCACAGAGAAAGACACTCACAGACTTAGAAAACCAACTATGCTCATCTAAAAGGAAAGGTGGGGGGAATGGATAAATGAGATTAGTGTTACTATACATATCCAAATACATATTATATACATATTTCAAAACGACCGACCATATAGCAAGGGAGGTCTACAGAACACTCTGTAATATTTTACATGGGAAGAGGATCTGTAGAGTAGACATATAAAATGTACAAATGAACCAGATTGTGTACCCCTAGGACAAACAATATTCTAGTCCTTACCCCGATTAAAAAAAATAACAAAAACAAGAAGTAATGAGACCTAAACTTATGGGGGTTTCTCCTGGCACATTCCATTCTAATTTACAACCTAGGAACACGACTTCCAGAAAGGCTCTGCTGCCCTAGTACTCAGATTTGGGAATGGAGAAATGCTGCCTCCTTGTGGCCATTTCCCACAACAGCAGCTTTCAACCCACTGCTAAAGGTCACTAAATATTCACCAACTTGCCATTCTGTAAATGACACCTGCCCTCCAAATAAATCCTGGGATCAAAAATGGAGCAAAAATTTCAAAAGAGGGCAACCTTCCAAGAAGACAATTTCAAGAGCTATGTGGTACTCACAGCTTTTCCTTTAAAGAATAGGAAAGAAAAAGGTGTGGGAAAATGATATATTTTAGGAATTTTTAAAGACATGCAAACCCAAATTACAAAAACCTATCAGCTCACAGCAGTCAGAATGGCCATCAGCAAAAATGTTTCAAAAAATAAATGCTGAAGGAACTGTGGAGGAATGCGTACACTCGGCCCTAAGGGGGACGTGGTAAGAGCCACTAATGAAAACACAATGGAAGTGCCTTGAAAAGGTAAACACTGAGCTACCCGTCAATCAGTCATACCCACTGCTGGGCCTATCCCCTGAGAAAATGAGAATCAAAACGTCACAGGCTGGCAATCCTGCACTCCAGCCATATTGACCATAGCCAACATTTGGAAGCAATGAAAATGTCCATCAACAGAGGAACGCACCAAGAAGAACTCTTCCATGTACACAATGTAATATTGCTCCAATAATAAATATAAGGTAAATTTAAAAGACAAACATAAGTAAGGAGACATCAGCATTTGTGGGTTTCTTCAGGCACATTCCACTCTAATTTATAACCGAGGAACACCACTGGCCGGAAGGCCTGTTGCCCTAGTACCAGCATGGGGAACGTAGAAAGACCGCCACCCTCTGGCCGTTACCTGCAAACGCAGGTTTAAGCCTGTGCTAATGGTCACCGCAAAATGTCTTCAGGGAGGTAATGGCCAAAAAATTTTAAAATTATGACATACATACTTTAAGAAAACACTTTGAAGAACTAAGCGGTACTCACAGCCTGAAAAATGAAAAGGACCTGCCTTAAAGCTCAGTTTTAATGGATCATGAGACACATGCAAATTCAGCCACAAAGACGTATCAGCTCACACCAGTCAGAATAACCATCAGTAAAAAACCACAAAGAATAAATGCTGAAGGTGCTGTGGAGAAATGCAAACCCTCCACTTTAAGTGGGATGTAACCTGGAGAGAGCCACTCATGAGAGCAGAGTGGAGGTGCCGTTAAAAGGTAAACATTGAGCTACCGTACGATCCAGAGGCTTATTCCTGGACCTATAACCTAAGAAGACAGAATTGGAAAGAAAGAGGCAGGCAAATCTGCATTGCACAGTATTACCATAGCCAAGATATGGAAGTCACCAAAAAGTCCACCGACAGATGGGTGGACAAAGAAGAACTGCTACATGTACAGATGGATTATGAGCTAGCGATAAAATGAAACAATGCCATTTGCAGCACCATAGATGACTCTAGAAGTAATCACGCAACTTGGAATAAGTGAGAAAGCGAAAGACACATATCCTATCATACCACATAGAGGTGTTACCTAAAAATTGATACAAACGAAGATACTTCCACAGAGAAAGGCAATCACAGATTCAGTACAAAAACTTAAGGTTCACCAAATGGAAAGGTGTGAGGATTGGGTACATTACCATATTGAGGTGAACAGAGATATACAAACACACGTGAAATATATAATCACCAAAGACCTACAGAATACCAAGAGAAGACTACTCAACATTGTGTCATAACCTACACGGGAAAAGATTCCAAAGAAGAATAGATATATGTATATGTGTGAAGGAACCACGTCTTGCACACCTAGACCAAACAAACCATTGTAATCGAATTTGCTGTGATAAAGAATAAAAATTTTGTTAAAAATACAAACAAGAAGGAATGACACATAAACTTAAAGGGCTTTTTCCCGGCACATTCCATTGTAATTTACAACCTAGAACACGACTTCCATTAAGGCTCTGTTGCCCTAGTGACCAGATTTGGTAAAGGAGAAATGCTGCCCCCTTGTGGCCGTTTCCCGCAAGAGCAGCTTTAAACCCACAGCTACTGGTCACTTAAAATTCACAAGGGCTCAGGGCTGTAAAGGACACCTGCCGTCAAAAATTGTGCTCAGGTGGGGAATGGACAAAAGAAATTCAAAACAGGCGAATGTTTCAAGAAGATAGTATGCAGAGGTAAGTATTCCTCACTCTCTTTAAACAAAAAAACAGGAAAATGGGTAAAAGCTCAACCTCAGGAATTATTAGACTCATGCAATCTAATCAACCAAAAGGTTCCAACTCACACCTGTCGACTGACCGTCAGCAAAAAGTCTACCAACAATAAATGCTGACGGGGTTGTAGAGAACTGTGTAACCTCTAGGTGCTGGTGGGATGGAAAGTGGTTAACAGCCAATAATGACCACCGAAAGGAACTGCGTTGAAAAGTGAAAACTGAGGTACCATTCAATCCAGCAGGCACACCACTGGGCCTCTCACCTGAGAAGACCAGGATCGAAAAGACACAGGCTGCAAAGGCTGCACTGCAGCCTTATTCAAAATAGCCAAGATGGGAAGCAACCAAAATGTCCATCAACAGGTGAATGGATAAAGAAGAAGGAGTCCATGTACACAATGGAATATTAGCCATGGAAAACAATGAAACACTGCTCTTTGAGGCACCAGAGATGAGCCTGGAGATAATCACAAAACATGAGGTAAGTCGGAAAGCAAAAGACCTATATCCTATGATATCCCTTAGAGGCGTTATCTAATCACTGACACAAATGAACATATTTCCACAGAGAAAGACACTCACAGACTTAGAAAACCAACTATGCTCATCTAAAAGGAAAGGTGGGGGGAATGGATAAATGAGATTAGTGTTACTATACATATCCAAATACATATTATATACATATTTCAAAACGACCGACCATATAGCAAGGGAGGTCTACAGAACACTCTGTAATATTTTACATGGGAAGAGGATCTGTAGAGTAGACATATATAATGTACAAATGAACCAGATTGTGTACCCCTAGGACAAACAATATTCTAGTCCTTACCCCGATTAAAAAAATTAACAAAAACAAGAAGTAATGAGACCTAAACTTATGGGGGTTTCTCCTGGCACATTCCATTCTAATTTACAACCTAGGAACACGACTTCCAGAAAGGCTCTGCTGCCCTAGTACTCAGATTTGGGAATGGAGAAATGCTGCCTCCTTGTGGCCATTTAACAAAACAGCAGCTTTCAACCCACTGCTAAAGGTCACTAAATATTCACCAACTTGCCATTCTGTAAATGACACCTGCCCTCCAAATAAATCCTGGGATCAAAAATGGAGCAAAAATTTCAAAAGAGGGCAACCTTCCAAGAAGACAATTTCAAGAGCTATGTGGTACTCACAGATTTTCCTTTAAAGAGGAAAGAAAAGGTGTGGGAAAATGATATATTTTAGGAATTTTTAAAGACATGCAAACCCAAATTACAAAACCCTATCAGCTCACAGCAGTCAGAATGGCCATCAGCAAAAATGTTTCAAAAAATAAATGCTGAAGGGACTGTGGAGGAATGCGTACACTCGGCCCTAAGGGGGACGTGGTAAGAGCCACTAGTGAAAACACAATGGAAGTGCCTTGAAAAGGTAAACACTGAGCTACCCGTCAATCAGTCATACCCACTGCTGGGCCTATCCCCTGAGAAAATGAGAATCAAAACGTCACAGGCTGGCAATCCTGCACTCCAGCCATATTGACCATAGCCAACATTTGGAAGCAATGAAAATGTCCATCAACAGAGGAACGCACCAAGAAGAACTCTTCCATGTACACAATGTAATATTGCTCCAATAATAAATATAAGGTAAATTTAAAAGACAAACATAAGTAAGGAGACATCAGCATTTGTGGGTTTCTTCAGGCACAATCCACTCTAATTTATAACCGAGGAACACCACTGGCCGGAAGGCCTGTTGCCCTAGTACCAGCATGGGGAACGTAGAAAGACTGCCACCCTCTGGCCGTTACCTGCAAACGCAGGTTTAAGCCTGTGCTAATGGTCACCGCAAAATGTCTTCAGGGAGGTAATGGCGAAAAAATTTTAAAATTATGACATACATACTTTAAGAAAACACTTTGAAGAACTAAGCTGTACTCACAGCCTGAAAAATGAAAAGGACCTGCCTTAAAGCTCAGTTTTAATGGATCATGAGACACATGCAAATTCAGCCACAAAGACGTATCAGCTCACACCAGTCAGAGTAACCATCAGTAAAAAACCACAAAGAATAAATGCTGAAGGTGCTGTGGAGAAATGCAAACCCTCCACTTTAAGTGGGATGTAACCTGGAGAGAGCCACTCATGAGAGCAGAGTGGAGGTGCCGTTAAAAGGTAAACATTGAGCTACCGTACGATCCAGAGGCTTATTCCTGGACCTATAACCTAAGAAGACAGAATTGGAAAGAAAGAGGCAGGCAAATCTGCATTGCACAGTATTACCATAGCCAAGATATGGAAGTCACCAAAAAGTCCACCGACAGATGGGTGGACAAAGAAGATCTGCTACATGTACAGATGGATTATGAGCTAGCGATAAAATGAAACAATGCCATTTGCAGCACCATAGATGACTCTAGAAGTAATCACGCAACTTGGAGTAAGTGAGAAAGCGAAAGACACATATCCTATCATACCACATAGAGGTGTTACCTAAAAATTGATACAAACGAAGATACTTCCACAGAGAAAGGCAATCACAGATTCAGTACAAAAACTTAAGGTTCACCAAATGGAAAGGTGTGAGGATTGGGTACATTACCATATTGAGGTGAACAGAGATATACAAACACACGTGAAATATATAATCACCAAAGACCTACAGAATACCAAGAGAAGACTACTCAACATTGTGTCATAACCTACACGGGAAAAGATTCCAAAGAAGAATAGATATATGTATATGTGTGAAGGAACCTCGTCTTGCACACCTAGACCAAACAAACCATTGTAATCGAATTTGCTGTGATAAAGAATAAAAATTTTGTTAAAAATACAAACAAGAAGGAATGACACATACACTTAAAGGGCTTTTTCCCGGCACATTCCATTGTAATTTACAACCTAGAACACGACTTCCATTAAGGCTCTGTTGCCCTAGTGACCAGATTTGGTAAAGGAGAAATGCTGCCCCCTTGTGGCCGTTTCCCGCAAGAGCAGCTTTAAACCCACAGCTACTGGTCACTTAAAATTCACAAGGGCTCAGGGCTGTAAAGGACACCTGCCGTCAAAAATTGTGCTCAGGTGGGGAATGGACAAAAGAAATTCAAAACAGGCGAATGTTTCAAGAAGATAGTATGCAGAGGTAAGTATTCCTCACTCTCTTTAAACAAAAAAACAGGAAAATGGGTAAAAGCTCAACCTCAGGAATTATTAGACTCATGCAATCTAATCAACCAAAAGGTTCCAACTCACACCTGTCGACTGACCGTCAGCAAAAAGTCTACCAACAATAAATGCTGACGGGGTTGTAGAGAACTGTGTAACCTCTAGGTGCTGGTGGGATGGAAAGTGGTTAACAGCCAATAATGACTACCGAAAGGAACTGCGTTGAAAAGTGAAAACTGAGGTACCATTCAATCCAGCAGGCACACCACTGGGCCTCTCACCTGAGAAGACCAGGATCGAAAAGACACAGGCTGCAAATGCTGCACTGCAGCCTTATTCAAAATAGCCAAGATGCGAAGCAACCAAAATGTCCATCAACAGGTGAATGGATAAAGAAGAAGGAGTCCATGTACACAATGGAATATTAGCCATGGAAAACAATGAAACACTGCTCTTTGAGGCACCAGAGATGAGCCTGGAGATAATCACAAAACATGAGGTAAGTCGGAAAGCAAAAGACCTATATCCTATGATATCCCTTAGAGGCGTTATCTAATCACTGACACAAATGAACATATTTCCACAGAGAAAGACACTCACAGACTTAGAAAACCAACTATGCTCATCTAAAAGGAAAGGTGGGGGGAATGGATAAATGAGATTAGTGTTACTATACATATCCAAATACATATTATATACATATTTCAAAACGACCGACCATATAGCAAGGGAGGTCTACAGAACACTCTGTAATATTTTACATGGGAAGAGGATCTGTAGAGTAGACATATATAATGTACAAATGAACCAGATTGTGTACCCCTAGGACAAACAATATTCTAGTCCTTACCCCGATTAAAAAAATTAACAAAAACAAGAAGTAATGAGACCTAAACTTATGGGGGTTTCTCCTGGCACATTCCATTCTAATTTACAACCTAGGAACACGACTTCCAGAAAGGCTCTGCTGCCCTAGTACTCAGATTTGGGAATGGAGAAATGCTGCCTCCTTGTGGCCATTTCCCACAACAGCAGCTTTCAACCCACTGCTAAAGGTCACTAAATATTCACCAACTTGCCATTCTGTAAATGACACCTGCCCTCCAAATAAATCCTGGGATCAAAAATGGAGCAAAAATTTCAAAAGAGGGCAACCTTCCAAGAAGACAATTTCAAGAGCTATGTGGTACTCACAGCTTTTCCTTTAAAGAAGAGGAAAGAAAAAGGTGTGGGAAAATGATATATTTTAGGAATTTTTAAAGACATGCAAACCCAAATTACAAAAACCTATCAGCTCACAGCAGTCAGAATGGCCATCAGCAAAAATGTTTCAAAAAATAAATGCTGAAGGGACTGTGGAGGAATGCGTACACTCGGCCCTAAGGGGGACGTGGTAAGAGCCACTAGTGAAAACACAATGGAAGTGCCTTGAAAAGGTAAACACTGAGCTACCCGTCAATCAGTCATACCCACTGCTGGGCCTATCCCCTGAGAAAATGAGAATCAAAACGTCACAGGCTGGCAATCCTGCACTCCAGCCATATTGACCATAGCCAACATTTGGAAGCAATGAAAATGTCCATCAACAGAGGAACGCACCAAGAAGAACTCTTCCATGTACACAATGTAATATTGCTCCAATAATAAATATAAGGTAAATTTAAAAGACAAACATAAGTAAGGAGACATCAGCATTTGTGGGTTTCTTCAGGCACAATCCACTCTAATTTATAACCGAGGAACACCACTGGCCGGAAGGCCTGTTGCCCTAGTACCAGCATGGGGAACGTAGAAAGACTGCCACCCTCTGGCCGTTACCTGCAAACGCAGGTTTAAGCCTGTGCTAATGGTCACCGCAAAATGTCTTCAGGGAGGTAATGGCGAAAAAATTTTAAAATTATGACATACATACTTTAAGAAAACACTTTGAAGAACTAAGCTGTACTCACAGCCTGAAAAATGAAAAGGACCTGCCTTAAAGCTCAGTTTTAATGGATCATGAGACACATGCAAATTCAGCCACAAAGACGTATCAGCTCACACCAGTCAGAGTAACCATCAGTAAAAAACCACAAAGAATAAATGCTGAAGGTGCTGTGGAGAAATGCAAACCCTCCACTTTAAGTGGGATGTAACCTGGAGAGAGCCACTCATGAGAGCAGAGTGGAGGTGCCGTTAAAAGGTAAACATTGAGCTACCGTACGATCCAGAGGCTTATTCCTGGACCTATAACCTAAGAAGACAGAATTGGAAAGAAAGAGGCAGGCAAATCTGCATTGCACAGTATTACCATAGCCAAGATATGGAAGTCACCAAAAAGTCCACCGACAGATGGGTGGACAAAGAAGATCTGCTACATGTACAGATGGATTATGAGCTAGCGATAAAATGAAACAATGCCATTTGCAGCACCATAGATGACTCTAGAAGTAATCACGCAACTTGGAGTAAGTGAGAAAGCGAAAGACACATATCCTATCATACCACATAGAGGTGTTACCTAAAAATTGATACAAACGAAGATACTTCCACAGAGAAAGGCAATCACAGATTCAGTACAAAAACTTAAGGTTCACCAAATGGAAAGGTGTGAGGATTGGGTACATTACCATATTGAGGTGAACAGAGATATACAAACACACGTGAAATATATAATCACCAAAGACCTACAGAATACCAAGAGAAGACTACTCAACATTGTGTCATAACCTACACGGGAAAAGATTCCAAAGAAGAATAGATATATGTATATGTGTGAAGGAACCTCGTCTTGCACACCTAGACCAAACAAACCATTGTAATCGAATTTGCTGTGATAAAGAATAAAAATTTTGTTAAAAATACAAACAAGAAGGAATGACACATAAACTTAAAGGGCTTTTTCCCGGCACATTCCATTGTAATTTACAACCTAGAACACGACTTCCATTAAGGCTCTGTTGCCCTAGTGACCAGATTTGGTAAAGGAGAAATGCTGCCCCCTTGTGGCCGTTTCCCGCAAGAGCAGCTTTAAACCCACAGCTACTGGTCACTTAAAATTCACAAGGGCTCAGGGCTGTAAAGGACACCTGCCATCAAAAATTGTGCTCAGGTGGGGAATGGACAAAAGAAATTCAAAACAGGCGAATGTTTCAAGAAGATAGTATGCAGAGGTAAGTATTCCTCACTCTCTTTAAACAAAAAAACAGGAAAATGGGTAAAAGCTCAACCTCAGGAATTATTAGACTCATGCAATCTAATCAACCAAAAGGTTCCAACTCACACCTGTCGACTGACCGTCAGCAAAAAGTCTACCAACAATAAATGCTGACGGGGTTGTAGAGAACTGTGTAACCTCTAGGTGCTGGTGGGATGGAAAGTGGTTAACAGCCAATAATGACTACCGAAAGGAACTGCGTTGAAAAGTGAAAACTGAGGTACCATTCAATCCAGCAGGCACACCACTGGGCCTCTCACCTGAGAAGACCAGGATCGAAAAGACACAGGCTGCAAATGCTGCACTGCAGCCTTATTCAAAATAGCCAAGATGCGAAGCAACCAAAATGTCCATCAACAGGTGAATGGATAAAGAAGAAGGAGTCCATGTACACAATGGAATATTAGCCATGGAAAACAATGAAACACTGCTCTTTGAGGCACCAGAGATGAGCCTGGAGATAATCACAAAACATGAGGTAAGTCGGAAAGCAAAAGACCTATATCCTATGATATCCCTTAGAGGCGTTATCTAATCACTGACACAAATGAACATATTTCCACAGAGAAAGACACTCACAGACTTAGAAAACCAACTATGCTCATCTAAAAGGAAAGGTGGGGGGAATGGATAAATGAGATTAGTGTTACTATACATATCCAAATACATATTATATACATATTTCAAAACGACCGACCATATAGCAAGGGAGGTCTACAGAACACTCTGTAATATTTTACATGGGAAGAGGATCTGTAGAGTAGACATATATAATGTACAAATGAACCAGATTGTGTACCCCTAGGACAAACAATATTCTAGTCCTTACCCCGATTAAAAAAATTAACAAAAACAAGAAGTAATGAGACCTAAACTTATGGGGGTTTCTCCTGGCACATTCCATTCTAATTTACAACCTAGGAACACGACTTCCAGAAAGGCTCTGCTGCCCTAGTACTCAGATTTGGGAATGGAGAAATGCTGCCTCCTTGTGGCCATTTCCCACAACAGCAGCTTTCAACCCACTGCTAAAGGTCACTAAATATTCACCAACTTGCCATTCTGTAAATGACACCTGCCCTCCAAATAAATCCTGGGATCAAAAATGGAGCAAAAATTTCAAAAGAGGGCAACCTTCCAAGAAGACAATTTCAAGAGCTATGTGGTACTCACAGCTTTTCCTTTAAAGAAGAGGAAAGAAAAAGGTGTGGGAAAATGATATATTTTAGGAATTTTTAAAGACATGCAAACCCAAATTACAAAAACCTATCAGCTCACAGCAGTCAGAATGGCCATCAGCAAAAATGTTTCAAAAAATAAATGCTGAAGGGACTGTGGAGGAATGCGTACACTCGGCCCTAAGGGGGACGTGGTAAGAGCCACTAATGAAAACACAATGGAAGTGCCTTGAAAAGGTAAACACTGAGCTGCCCGTCAATCAGTCATACCCACTGCTGGGCCTATCCCCTGAGAAAATGAGAATCAAAACGTCACAGGCTGGCAATCCTGCACTCCAGCCATATTGACCATAGCCAACATTTGGAAGCAATGAAAATGTCCATCAACAGAGGAACGCACCAAGAAGAACTCTTCCATGTACACAATGTAATATTGCTCCAATAATAAATATAAGGTAAATTTAAAAGACAAACATAAGTAAGGAGACATCAGCATTTGTGGGTTTCTTCAGGCACATTCCACTCTAATTTATAACCGAGGAACACCACTGGCCGGAAGGCCTGTTGCCCTAGTACCAGCATGGGGAACGTAGAAAGACCGCCACCCTCTGGCCGTTACCTGCAAACGCAGGTTTAAGCCTGTGCTAATGGTCACCGCAAAATGTCTTCAGGGAGGTAATGGCCAAAAAATTTTAAAATTATGACATACATACTTTAAGAAAACACTTTGAAGAACTAAGCGGTACTCACAGCCTGAAAAATGAAAAGGACCTGCCTTAAAGCTCAGTTTTAATGGATCATGAGACACATGCAAATTCAGCCACAAAGACGTATCAGCTCACACCAGTCAGAATAACCATCAGTAAAAAACCACAAAGAATAAATGCTGAAGGTGCTGTGGAGAAATGCAAACCCTCCACTTTAAGTGGGATGTAACCTGGAGAGAGCCACTCATGAGAACAGAGTGGAGGTGCCGTTAAAAGGTAAACATTGAGCTACCGTACGATCCAGAGGCTTATTCCTGGACCTATAACCTAAGAAGACAGAATTGGAAAGAAAGAGGCAGGCAAATCTGCATTGCACAGTATTACCATAGCCAAGATATGGAAGTCACCAAAAAGTCCACCGACAGATGGGTGGACAAAGAAGAACTGCTACATGTACAGATGGATTATGAGCTAGCGATAAAATGAAACAATGCCATTTGCAGCACCATAGATGACTCTAGAAGTAATCACGCAACTTGGAATACGTGAGAAAGCGAAAGACACATATCCTATCATACCACATAGAGGTGTTACCTAAAAATTGATACAAACGAAGATACTTCCACAGAGAAAGGCAATCACAGATTCAGTACAAAAACTTAAGGTTCACCAAATGGAAAGGTGTGAGGATTGGGTACATTACCATATTGAGGTGAACAGAGATATACAAACACACGTGAAATATATAATCACCAAAGACCTACAGAATACCAAGAGAAGACTACTCAACATTGTATCATAACCTACACGGGAAGAGATTCCAAAGAAGAATAGATATATGTATATGTGTGAAGGAACCACGTCTTGCACACCTAGACCAAACAAACCATTGTAATCGAATTTGCTGTGATAAAGAATAAAAATTTTGTTAAAAATACAAACAAGAAGGAATGACACATACACTTAAAGGGCTTTTTCCCGGCACATTCCATTGTACTTTACAACCTAGAACACGACTTCCATTAAGGCTCTGTTGCCCTAGTGACCAGATTTGGTAAAGGAGAAATGCTGCCCCCTTGTGGCCGTTTCCCGCAAGAGCAGCTTTAAACCCACAGCTACTGGTCACTTAAAATTCACAAGGGCTCAGGGCTGTAAAGGACACCTGCCATCAAAAATTGTGCTCAGGTGGGGAATGGACAAAAGAAATTCAAAACAGGCGAATGTTTCAAGAAGATAGTATGCAGAGGTAAGTATTCCTCACTCTCTTTAAACAAAAAAACAGGAAAATGGGTAAAAGCTCAACCTCAGGAATTATTAGACTCATGCAATCTAATCAACCAAAAGGTTTCAACTCACACCTGTCGACTGACCGTCAGCAAAAAGTCTACCAACAATAAATGCTGACGGGGTTGTAGAGAACTGTGTAACCTCTAGGTGCTGGTGGGAAGGAAAGTGGTTAACAGCCAATAATGACTACCGAAAGGAACTGCGTTGAAAAGTGAAAACTGAGGTACCATTCAATCCAGCAGGCACACCACTGGGCCTCTCACCTGAGAAGACCAGGATCGAAAAGACACAGGCTGCAAAAGCTGCACTGCAGCCTTATTCAAAATAGCCAAGATGCGAAGCAACCAAAATGTCCATCAACAGGTGAATGGATAAAGAAGAAGGAGTCCATGTACACAATGGAATATTAGCCATGGAAAACAATGAAACACTGCTCTTTGAGGCACCAGAGATGAGCCTGGAGATAATCACAAAACATGAGGTAAGTCGGAAAGCAAAAGACCTATATCCTATGATATCCCTTAGAGGCGTTATCTAATCACTGACACAAATGAACATATTTCCACAGAGAAAGACACTCACAGACTTAGAAAACCAACTATGCTCATCTAAAAGGAAAGGTGGGGGGAATGGATAAATGAGATTAGTGTTACTATACATATCCAAATACATATTATATACATATTTCAAAACGACCGACCATATAGCAAGGGAGGTCTACAGAACACTCTGTAATATTTTACATGGGAAGAGGATCTGTAGAGTAGACATATAAAATGTACAAATGAACCAGATTGTGTACCCCTAGGACAAACAATATTCTAGTCCTTACCCCGATTAAAAAAAATAACAAAAACAAGAAGTAATGAGACCTAAACTTATGGGGGTTTCTCCTGGCACATTCCATTCTAATTTACAACCTAGGAACACGACTTCCAGAAAGGCTCTGCTGCCCTAGTACTCAGATTTGGGAATGGAGAAATGCTGCCTCCTTGTGGCCATTTCCCACAACAGCAGCTTTCAACCCACTGCTAAAGGTCACTAAATATTCACCAACTTGCCATTCTGTAAATGACACCTGCCCTCCAAATAAATCCTGGGATCAAAAATGGAGCAAAAATTTCAAAAGAGGGCAACCTTCCAAGAAGACAATTTCAAGAGCTATGTGGTACTCACAGCTTTTCCTTTAAAGAATAGGAAAGAAAAAGGTGTGGGAAAATGATATATTTTAGGAATTTTTAAAGACATGCAAACCCAAATTACAAAAACCTATCAGCTCACAGCAGTCAGAATGGCCATCAGCAAAAATGTTTCAAAAAATAAATGCTGAAGGAACTGTGGAGGAATGCGTACACTCGGCCCTAAGGGGGACGTGGTAAGAGCCACTAATGAAAACACAATGGAAGTGCCTTGAAAAGGTAAACACTGAGCTACCCGTCAATCAGTCATACCCACTGCTGGGCCTATCCCCTGAGAAAATGAGAATCAAAACGTCACAGGCTGGCAATCCTGCACTCCAGCCATATTGACCATAGCCAACATTTGGAAGCAATGAAAATGTCCATCAACAGAGGAACGCACCAAGAAGAACTCTTCCATGTACACAATGTAATATTGCTCCAATAATAAATATAAGGTAAATTTAAAAGACAAACATAAGTAAGGAGACATCAGCATTTGTGGGTTTCTTCAGGCACATTCCACTCTAATTTATAACCGAGGAACACCACTGGCCGGAAGGCCTGTTGCCCTAGTACCAGCATGGGGAACGTAGAAAGACCGCCACCCTCTGGCCGTTACCTGCAAACGCAGGTTTAAGCCTGTGCTAATGGTCACCGCAAAATGTCTTCAGGGAGGTAATGGCCAAAAAATTTTAAAATTATGACATACATACTTTAAGAAAACACTTTGAAGAACTAAGCGGTACTCACAGCCTGAAAAATGAAAAGGACCTGCCTTAAAGCTCAGTTTTAATGGATCATGAGACACATGCAAATTCAGCCACAAAGACGTATCAGCTCACACCAGTCAGAATAACCATCAGTAAAAAACCACAAAGAATAAATGCTGAAGGTGCTGTGGAGAAATGCAAACCCTCCACTTTAAGTGGGATGTAACCTGGAGAGAGCCACTCATGAGAGCAGAGTGGAGGTGCCGTTAAAAGGTAAACATTGAGCTACCGTACGATCCAGAGGCTTATTCCTGGACCTATAACCTAAGAAGACAGAATTGGAAAGAAAGAGGCAGGCAAATCTGCATTGCACAGTATTACCATAGCCAAGATATGGAAGTCACCAAAAAGTCCACCGACAGATGGGTGGACAAAGAAGAACTGCTACATGTACAGATGGATTATGAGCTAGCGATAAAATGAAACAATGCCATTTGCAGCACCATAGATGACTCTAGAAGTAATCACGCAACTTGGAATAAGTGAGAAAGCGAAAGACACATATCCTATCATACCACATAGAGGTGTTACCTAAAAATTGATACAAACGAAGATACTTCCACAGAGAAAGGCAATCACAGATTCAGTACAAAAACTTAAGGTTCACCAAATGGAAAGGTGTGAGGATTGGGTACATTACCATATTGAGGTGAACAGAGATATACAAACACACGTGAAATATATAATCACCAAAGACCTACAGAATACCAAGAGAAGACTACTCAACATTGTGTCATAACCTACACGGGAAAAGATTCCAAAGAAGAATAGATATATGTATATGTGTGAAGGAACCACGTCTTGCACACCTAGACCAAACAAACCATTGTAATCGAATTTGCTGTGATAAAGAATAAAAATTTTGTTAAAAATACAAACAAGAAGGAATGACACATAAACTTAAAGGGCTTTTTCCCGGCACATTCCATTGTAATTTACAACCTAGAACACGACTTCCATTAAGGCTCTGTTGCCCTAGTGACCAGATTTGGTAAAGGAGAAATGCTGCCCCCTTGTGGCCGTTTCCCGCAAGAGCAGCTTTAAACCCACAGCTACTGGTCACTTAAAATTCACAAGGGCTCAGGGCTGTAAAGGACACCTGCCGTCAAAAATTGTGCTCAGGTGGGGAATGGACAAAAGAAATTCAAAACAGGCGAATGTTTCAAGAAGATAGTATGCAGAGGTAAGTATTCCTCACTCTCTTTAAACAAAAAAACAGGAAAATGGGTAAAAGCTCAACCTCAGGAATTATTAGACTCATGCAATCTAATCAACCAAAAGGTTCCAACTCACACCTGTCGACTGACCGTCAGCAAAAAGTCTACCAACAATAAATGCTGACGGGGTTGTAGAGAACTGTGTAACCTCTAGGTGCTGGTGGGATGGAAAGTGGTTAACAGCCAATAATGACCACCGAAAGGAACTGCGTTGAAAAGTGAAAACTGAGGTACCATTCAATCCAGCAGGCACACCACTGGGCCTCTCACCTGAGAAGACCAGGATCGAAAAGACACAGGCTGCAAAGGCTGCACTGCAGCCTTATTCAAAATAGCCAAGATGGGAAGCAACCAAAATGTCCATCAACAGGTGAATGGATAAAGAAGAAGGAGTCCATGTACACAATGGAATATTAGCCATGGAAAACAATGAAACACTGCTCTTTGAGGCACCAGAGATGAGCCTGGAGATAATCACAAAACATGAGGTAAGTCGGAAAGCAAAAGACCTATATCCTATGATATCCCTTAGAGGCGTTATCTAATCACTGACACAAATGAACATATTTCCACAGAGAAAGACACTCACAGACTTAGAAAACCAACTATGCTCATCTAAAAGGAAAGGTGGGGGGAATGGATAAATGAGATTAGTGTTACTATACATATCCAAATACATATTATATACATATTTCAAAACGACCGACCATATAGCAAGGGAGGTCTACAGAACACTCTGTAATATTTTACATGGGAAGAGGATCTGTAGAGTAGACATATATAATGTACAAATGAACCAGATTGTGTACCCCTAGGACAAACAATATTCTAGTCCTTACCCCGATTAAAAAAATTAACAAAAACAAGAAGTAATGAGACCTAAACTTATGGGGGTTTCTCCTGGCACATTCCATTCTAATTTACAACCTAGGAACACGACTTCCAGAAAGGCTCTGCTGCCCTAGTACTCAGATTTGGGAATGGAGAAATGCTGCCTCCTTGTGGCCATTTCCCACAACAGCAGCTTTCAACCCACTGCTAAAGGTCACTAAATATTCACCAACTTGCCATTCTGTAAATGACACCTGCCCTCCAAATAAATCCTGGGATCAAAAATGGAGCAAAAATTTCAAAAGAGGGCAACCTTCCAAGAGGACAATTTCAAGAGCTATGTGGTACTCACAGCTTTTCCTTTAAAGAGGAAAGAAAAAGGTGTGGGAAAATGATATATTTTAGGAATTTTTAAAGACATGCAAACCCAAATTACAAAACCCTATCAGCTCACAGCAGTCAGAATGGCCATCAGCAAAAATGTTTCAAAAAATAAATGCTGAAGGGACTGTGGAGGAATGCGTACACTCGGCCCTAAGGGGGACGTGGTAAGAGCCACTAATGAAAACACAATGGAAGTGCCTTGAAAAGGTAAACACTGAGCTACCCGTCAATCAGTCATACCCACTGCTGGGCCTATCCCCTGAGAAAATGAGAATCAAAACGTCACAGGCTGGCAATCCTGCACTCCAGCCATATTGACCATAGCCAACATTTGGAAGCAATGAAAATGTCCATCAACAGAGGAACGCACCAAGAAGAACTCTTCCATGTACACAATGTAATATTGCTCCAATAATAAATATAAGGTAAATTTAAAAGACAAACATAAGTAAGGAGACATCAGCATTTGTGGGTTTCTTCAGGCACATTCCACTCTAATTTATAACCGAGGAACACCACTGGCCGGAAGGCCTGTTGCCCTAGTACCAGCACGGGGAACGTAGAAAGACCGCCACCCTCTGGCCGTTACCTGCAAACGCAGGTTTAAGCCTGTGCTAATGGTCACCGCAAAATGTCTTCAGGGAGGTAATGGCGAAAAAATTTTAAAATTATGACATACATACTTTAAGAAAACACTTTGAAGAACGAAGCTGTACTCACAGCCTGAAAAATGAAAAGGACCTGCCTTAAAGCTCAGTTTTAATGGATCATGAGACACATGCAAATTCAGCCACAAAGACGTATCAGCTCACACCAGTCAGAATAACCATCAGTAAAAAACCACAAAGAATAAATGCTGAAGGTGCTGTGGAGAAATGCAAACCCTCCACTTTAAGTGGGATGTAACCTGGAGAGAGCCACTCATGAGAGCAGAGTGGAGGTGCCGTTAAAAGGTAAACATTGAGCTACCGTACGATCCAGAGGCTTATTCCTGGACCTATAACCTAAGAAGACAGAATTGGAAAGAAAGAGGCAGGCAAATCTGCATTGCACAGTATTACCATAGCCAAGATATGGAAGTCACCAAAAAGTCCACCGACAGATGGGTGGACAAAGAAGAACTGCTACATGTACAGATGGATTATGAGCTAGCGATAAAATGAAGCAATGCCATTTGCAGCACCATAGATGACTCTAGAAGTAATCACGCAACTTGGAGTAAGTGAGAAAACGAAAGACCCATATCCTATCATACCACATAGAGGTGTTACCTAAAAATTGATACAAACGAAGATACTTCCACAGAGAAAGGCAATCACAGATTCAGTACAAAAACTTAAGGTTCACCAAATGGAAACGTGTGAGGATTGGGTACATTACCATATTGAGGTGAACAGAGATATACAAACACACGTGAAATATATAATCACCAAAGACCTACAGAATACCAAGAGAAGACTACTCAACATTGTGTCATAACCTAAACGGGAAAAGATTCCAAAGAAGAATAGATATATGTATATGTGTGAAGGAACCACGTCTTGCACACCTAGACCAAACAAACCATTGTAATCGAATTTGCTGTGATAAAGAATAAAAATTTTGTTAAAAATACAAACAAGAAGGAATGACACATAAACTTAAAGGGCTTTTTCCCGGCACATTCCATTGTACTTTACAACCTAGAACACGACTTCCATTAAGGCTCTGTTGCCCTAGTGACCAGATTTGGTAAAGGAGAAATGCTGCCCCCTTGTGGCCGTTTCCCGCAAGAGCAGCTTTAAACCCACAGCTACTGGTCACTTAAAATTCACAAGGGCTCAGGGCTGTAAAGGACACCTGCCGTCAAAAATTGTGCTCAGGTGGGGAATGGACAAAAGAAATTCAAAACAGGCGAATGTTTCAAGAAGATAGTATGCAGAGGTAAGTATTCCTCACTCTCTTTAAACAAAAAAACAGGAAAATGGGTAAAAGCTCAACCTCAGGAATTATTAGACTCATGCAATCTAATCAACCAAAAGGTTCCAACTCACACCTGTCGACTGACCGTCAGCAAAAAGTCTACCAACAATAAATGCTGACGGGGTTGTAGAGAACTGTGTAACCTCTAGGTGCTGGTGGGATGGAAAGTGGTTAACAGCCAATAATGACCACCGAAAGGAACTGCGTTGAAAAGTGAAAACTGAGGTACCATTCAATCCAGCAGGCACACCACTGGGCCTCTCACCTGAGAAGACCAGGATCGAAAAGACACAGGCTGCAAATGCTGCACTGCAGCCTTATTCAAAATAGCCAAGATGGGAAGCAACCAAAATGTCCATCAACAGGTGAATGGATAAAGAAGAAGGAGTCCATGTACACAATGGAATATTAGCCATGGAAAACAATGAAACACTGCTCTTTGAGGCACCAGAGATGAGCCTGGAGATAATCACAAAACATGAGGTAAGTCGGAAAGCAAAAGACCTATATCCTATGATATCCCTTAGAGGCGTTATCTAATCACTGACACAAATGAACATATTTCCACAGAGAAAGACACTCACAGACTTAGAAAACCAACTATGCTCATCTAAAAGGAAAGGTGGGGGGAATGGATAAATGAGATTAGTGTTACTATACATATCCAAATACATATTATATACATATTTCAAAACGACCGACCATATAGCAAGGGAGGTCTACAGAACACTCTGTAATATTTTACATGGGAAGAGGATCTGTAGAGTAGACATATAAAATGTACAAATGAACCAGATTGTGTACCCCTAGGACAAACAATATTCTAGTCCTTACCCCGATTAAAAAAAATAACAAAAACAAGAAGTAATGAGACCTAAACTTATGGGGGTTTCTCCTGGCACATTCCATTCTAATTTACAACCTAGGAACACGACTTCCAGAAAGGCTCTGCTGCCCTAGTACTCAGATTTGGGAATGGAGAAATGCTGCCTCCTTGTGGCCATTTCCCACAACAGCAGCTTTCAACCCACTGCTAAAGGTCACTAAATATTCACCAACTTGCCATTCTGTAAATGACACCTGCCCTCCAAATAAATCCTGGGATCAAAAATGGAGCAAAAATTTCAAAAGAGGGCAACCTTCCAAGAAGACAATTTCAAGAGCTATGTGGTACTCACAGCTTTTCCTTTAAAGAATAGGAAAGAAAAAGGTGTGGGAAAATGATATATTTTAGGAATTTTTAAAGACATGCAAACCCAAATTACAAAAACCTATCAGCTCACAGCAGTCAGAATGGCCATCAGCAAAAATGTTTCAAAAAATAAATGCTGAAGGAACTGTGGAGGAATGCGTACACTCGGCCCTAAGGGGGACGTGGTAAGAGCCACTAATGAAAACACAATGGAAGTGCCTTGAAAAGGTAAACACTGAGCTACCCGTCAATCAGTCATACCCACTGCTGGGCCTATCCCCTGAGAAAATGAGAATCAAAACGTCACAGGCTGGCAATCCTGCACTCCAGCCATATTGACCATAGCCAACATTTGGAAGCAATGAAAATGTCCATCAACAGAGGAACGCACCAAGAAGAACTCTTCCATGTACACAATGTAATATTGCTCCAATAATAAATATAAGGTAAATTTAAAAGACAAACATAAGTAAGGAGACATCAGCATTTGTGGGTTTCTTCAGGCACATTCCACTCTAATTTATAACCGAGGAACACCACTGGCCGGAAGGCCTGTTGCCCTAGTACCAGCATGGGGAACGTAGAAAGACCGCCACCCTCTGGCCGTTACCTGCAAACGCAGGTTTAAGCCTGTGCTAATGGTCACCGCAAAATGTCTTCAGGGAGGTAATGGCCAAAAAATTTTAAAATTATGACATACATACTTTAAGAAAACACTTTGAAGAACTAAGCGGTACTCACAGCCTGAAAAATGAAAAGGACCTGCCTTAAAGCTCAGTTTTAATGGATCATGAGACACATGCAAATTCAGCCACAAAGACGTATCAGCTCACACCAGTCAGAATAACCATCAGTAAAAAACCACAAAGAATAAATGCTGAAGGTGCTGTGGAGAAATGCAAACCCTCCACTTTAAGTGGGATGTAACCTGGAGAGAGCCACTCATGAGAGCAGAGTGGAGGTGCCGTTAAAAGGTAAACATTGAGCTACCGTACGATCCAGAGGCTTATTCCTGGACCTATAACCTAAGAAGACAGAATTGGAAAGAAAGAGGCAGGCAAATCTGCATTGCACAGTATTACCATAGCCAAGATATGGAAGTCACCAAAAAGTCCACCGACAGATGGGTGGACAAAGAAGAACTGCTACATGTACAGATGGATTATGAGCTAGCGATAAAATGAAACAATGCCATTTGCAGCACCATAGATGACTCTAGAAGTAATCACGCAACTTGGAATAAGTGAGAAAGCGAAAGACACATATCCTATCATACGACATAGAGGTGTTACCTAAAAATTGATACAAACGAAGATACTTCCACAGAGAAAGGCAATCACAGATTCAGTACAAAAACTTAAGGTTCACCAAATGGAAAGGTGTGAGGATTGGGTACATTACCATATTGAGGTGAACAGAGATATACAAACACACGTGAAATATATAATCACCAAAGACCTACAGAATACCAAGAGAAGACTACTCAACATTGTGTCATAACCTACACGGGAAAAGATTCCAAAGAAGAATAGATATATGTATATGTGTGAAGGAACCACGTCTTGCACACCTAGACCAAACAAACCATTGTAATCGAATTTGCTGTGATAAAGAATAAAAATTTTGTTAAAAATACAAACAAGAAGGAATGACACATAAACTTAAAGGGCTTTTTCCCGGCACATTCCATTGTAATTTACAACCTAGAACACGACTTCCATTAAGGCTCTGTTGCCCTAGTGACCAGATTTGGTAAAGGAGAAATGCTGCCCCCTTGTGGCCGTTTCCCGCAAGAGCAGCTTTAAACCCACAGCTACTGGTCACTTAAAATTCACAAGGGCTCAGGGCTGTAAAGGACACCTGCCGTCAAAAATTGTGCTCAGGTGGGGAATGGACAAAAGAAATTCAAAACAGGCGAATGTTTCAAGAAGATAGTATGCAGAGGTAAGTATTCCTCACTCTCTTTAAACAAAAAAACAGGAAAATGGGTAAAAGCTCAACCTCAGGAATTATTAGACTCATGCAATCTAATCAACCAAAAGGTTCCAACTCACACCTGTCGACTGACCGTCAGCAAAAAGTCTACCAACAATAAATGCTGACGGGGTTGTAGAGAACTGTGTAACCTCTAGGTGCTGGTGGGATGGAAAGTGGTTAACAGCCAATAATGACCACCGAAAGGAACTGCGTTGAAAAGTGAAAACTGAGGTACCATTCAATCCAGCAGGCACACCACTGGGCCTCTCACCTGAGAAGACCAGGATCGAAAAGACACAGGCTGCAAAGGCTGCACTGCAGCCTTATTCAAAATAGCCAAGATGGGAAGCAACCAAAATGTCCATCAACAGGTGAATGGATAAAGAAGAAGGAGTCCATGTACACAATGGAATATTAGCCATGGAAAACAATGAAACACTGCTCTTTGAGGCACCAGAGATGAGCCTGGAGATAATCACAAAACATGAGGTAAGTCGGAAAACAAAAGACCTATATCCTATGATATCCCTTAGAGGCGTTATCTAATCACTGACACAAATGAACATATTTCCACAGAGAAAGACACTCACAGACTTAGAAAACCAACTATGCTCATCTAAAAGGAAAGGTGGGGGGAATGGATAAATGAGATTAGTGTTACTATACATATCCAAATACATATTATATACATATTTCAAAACGACCGACCATATAGCAAGGGAGGTCTACAGAACACTCTGTAATATTTTACATGGGAAGAGGATCTGTAGAGTAGACATATATAATGTACAAATGAACCAGATTGTGTACCCCTAGGACAAACAATATTCTAGTCCTTACCCCGATTAAAAAAATTAACAAAAACAAGAAGTAATGAGACCTAAACTTATGGGGGTTTCTCCTGGCACATTCCATTCTAATTTACAACCTAGGAACACGACTTCCAGAAAGGCTCTGCTGCCCTAGTACTCAGATTTGGGAATGGAGAAATGCTGCCTCCTTGTGGCCATTTCCCACAACAGCAGCTTTCAACCCACTGCTAAAGGTCACTAAATATTCACCAACTTGCCATTCTGTAAATGACACCTGCCCTCCAAATAAATCCTGGGATCAAAAATGGAGCAAAAATTTCAAAAGAGGGCAACCTTCCAAGAGGACAATTTCAAGAGCTATGTGGTACTCACAGCTTTTCCTTTAAAGAGGAAAGAAAAAGGTGTGGGAAAATGATATATTTTAGGAATTTTTAAAGACATGCAAACCCAAATTACAAAACCCTATCAGCTCACAGCAGTCAGAATGGCCATCAGCAAAAATGTTTCAAAAAATAAATGCTGAAGGGACTGTGGAGGAATGCGTACACTCGGCCCTAAGGGGGACGTGGTAAGAGCCACTAATGAAAACACAATGGAAGTGCCTTGAAAAGGTAAACACTGAGCTACCCGTCAATCAGTCATACCCACTGCTGGGCCTATCCCCTGAGAAAATGAGAATCAAAACGTCACAGGCTGGCAATCCTGCACTCCAGCCATATTGACCATAGCCAACATTTGGAAGCAATGAAAATGTCCATCAACAGAGGAACGCACCAAGAAGAACTCTTCCATGTACACAATGTAATATTGCTCCAATAATAAATATAAGGTAAATTTAAAAGACAAACATAAGTAAGGAGACATCAGCATTTGTGGGTTTCTTCAGGCACATTCCACTCTAATTTATAACCGAGGAACACCACTGGCCGGAAGGCCTGTTGCCCTAGTACCAGCACGGGGAACGTAGAAAGACCGCCACCCTCTGGCCGTTACCTGCAAACGCAGGTTTAAGCCTGTGCTAATGGTCACCGCAAAATGTCTTCAGGGAGGTAATGGCGAAAAAATTTTAAAATTATGACATACATACTTTAAGAAAACACTTTGAAGAACGAAGCTGTACTCACAGCCTGAAAAATGAAAAGGACCTGCCTTAAAGCTCAGTTTTAATGGATCATGAGACACATGCAAATTCAGCCACAAAGACGTATCAGCTCACACCAGTCAGAATAACCATCAGTAAAAAACCACAAAGAATAAATGCTGAAGGTGCTGTGGAGAAATGCAAACCCTCCACTTTAAGTGGGATGTAACCTGGAGAGAGCCACTCATGAGAGCAGAGTGGAGGTGCCGTTAAAAGGTAAACATTGAGCTACCGTACGATCCAGAGGCTTATTCCTGGACCTATAACCTAAGAAGACAGAATTGGAAAGAAAGAGGCAGGCAAATCTGCATTGCACAGTATTACCATAGCCAAGATATGGAAGTCACCAAAAAGTCCACCGACAGATGGGTGGACAAAGAAGAACTGCTACATGTACAGATGGATTATGAGCTAGCGATAAAATGAAGCAATGCCATTTGCAGCACCATAGATGACTCTAGAAGTAATCACGCAACTTGGAGTAAGTGAGAAAACGAAAGACCCATATCCTATCATACCACATAGAGGTGTTACCTAAAAATTGATACAAACGAAGATACTTCCACAGAGAAAGGCAATCACAGATTCAGTACAAAAACTTAAGGTTCACCAAATGGAAACGTGTGAGGATTGGGTACATTACCATATTGAGGTGAACAGAGATATACAAACACACGTGAAATATATAATCACCAAAGACCTACAGAATACCAAGAGAAGACTACTCAACATTGTGTCATAACCTAAACGGGAAAAGATTCCAAAGAAGAATAGATATATGTATATGTGTGAAGGAACCACGTCTTGCACACCTAGACCAAACAAACCATTGTAATCGAATTTGCTGTGATAAAGAATAAAAATTTTGTTAAAAATACAAACAAGAAGGAATGACACATAAACTTAAAGGGCTTTTTCCCGGCACATTCCATTGTACTTTACAACCTAGAACACGACTTCCATTAAGGCTCTGTTGCCCTAGTGACCAGATTTGGTAAAGGAGAAATGCTGCCCCCTTGTGGCCGTTTCCCGCAAGAGCAGCTTTAAACCCACAGCTACTGGTCACTTAAAATTCACAAGGGCTCAGGGCTGTAAAGGACACCTGCCGTCAAAAATTGTGCTCAGGTGGGGAATGGACAAAAGAAATTCAAAACAGGCGAATGTTTCAAGAAGATAGTATGCAGAGGTAAGTATTCCTCACTCTCTTTAAACAAAAAAACAGGAAAATGGGTAAAAGCTCAACCTCAGGAATTATTAGACTCATGCAATCTAATCAACCAAAAGGTTCCAACTCACACCTGTCGACTGACCGTCAGCAAAAAGTCTACCAACAATAAATGCTGACGGGGTTGTAGAGAACTGTGTAACCTCTAGGTGCTGGTGGGATGGAAAGTGGTTAACAGCCAATAATGACCACCGAAAGGAACTGCGTTGAAAAGTGAAAACTGAGGTACCATTCAATCCAGCAGGCACACCACTGGGCCTCTCACCTGAGAAGACCAGGATCGAAAAGACACAGGCTGCAAATGCTGCACTGCAGCCTTATTCAAAATAGCCAAGATGGGAAGCAACCAAAATGTCCATCAACAGGTGAATGGATAAAGAAGAAGGAGTCCATGTACACAATGGAATATTAGCCATGGAAAACAATGAAACACTGCTCTTTGAGGCACCAGAGATGAGCCTGGAGATAATCACAAAACATGAGGTAAGTCGGAAAGCAAAAGACCTATATCCTATGATATCCCTTAGAGGCGTTATCTAATCACTGACACAAATGAACATATTTCCACAGAGAAAGACACTCACAGACTTAGAAAACCAACTATGCTCATCTAAAAGGAAAGGTGGGGGGAATGGATAAATGAGATTAGTGTTACTATACATATCCAAATACATATTATATACATATTTCAAAACGACCGACCATATAGCAAGGGAGGTCTACAGAACACTCTGTAATATTTTACATGGGAAGAGGATCTGTAGAGTAGACATATATAATGTACAAATGAACCAGATTGTGTACCCCTAGGACAAACAATATTCTAGTCCTTACCCCGATTAAAAAAATTAACAAAAACAAGAAGTAATGAGACCTAAACTTATGGGGGTTTCTCCTGGCACATTCCATTCTAATTTACAACCTAGGAACACGACTTCCAGAAAGGCTCTGCTGCCCTAGTACTCAGATTTGGGAATGGAGAAATGCTGCCTCCTTGTGGCCATTTCCCACAACAGCAGCTTTCAACCCACTGCTAAAGGTCACTAAATATTCACCAACTTGCCATTCTGTAAATGACACCTGCCCTCCAAATAAATCCTGGGATCAAAAATGGAGCAAAAATTTCAAAAGAGGGCAACCTTCCAAGAAGACAATTTCAAGAGCTATGTGGTACTCACAGCTTTTCCTTTAAAGAAGAGGAAAGAAAAAGGTGTGGGAAAATGATATATTTTAGGAATTTTTAAAGACATGCAAACCCAAATTACAAAAACCTATCAGCTCACAGCAGTCAGAATGGCCATCAGCAAAAATGTTTCAAAAAATAAATGCTGAAGGGACTGTGGAGGAATGCGTACACTCGGCCCTAAGGGGGACGTGGTAAGAGCCACTAATGAAAACACAATGGAAGTGCCTTGAAAAGGTAAACACTGAGCTACCCGTCAATCAGTCATACCCACTGCTGGGCCTATCCCCTGAGAAAATGAGAATCAAAACGTCACAGGCTGGCAATCCTGCACTCCAGCCATATTGACCATAGCCAACATTTGGAAGCAATGAAAATGTCCATCAACAGAGGAACGCACCAAGAAGAACTCTTCCATGTACACAATGTAATATTGCTCCAATAATAAATATAAGGTAAATTTAAAAGACAAACATAAGTAAGGAGACATCAGCATTTGTGGGTTTCTTCAGGCACATTCCACTCTAATTTATAACCGAGGAACACCACTGGCCGGAAGGCCTGTTGCCCTAGTACCAGCATGGGGAACGTAGAAAGACCGCCACCCTCTGGCCGTTACCTGCAAACGCAGGTTTAAGCCTGTGCTAATGGTCACCGCAAAATGTCTTCAGGGAGGTAATGGCCAAAAAATTTTAAAATTATGACATACATACTTTAAGAAAACACTTTGAAGAACTAAGCGGTACTCACAGCCTGAAAAATGAAAAGGACCTGCCTTAAAGCTCAGTTTTAATGGATCATGAGACACATGCAAATTCAGCCACAAAGACGTATCAGCTCACACCAGTCAGAATAACCATCAGTAAAAAACCACAAAGAATAAATGCTGAAGGTGCTGTGGAGAAATGCAAACCCTCCACTTTAAGTGGGATGTAACCTGGAGAGAGCCACTCATGAGAGCAGAGTGGAGGTGCCGTTATAAGGTAAACATTGAGCTACCGTATGATCCGGAGGCTTATTCCTGGACCTATAACCTAAGAAGACAGAATTGGAAAGAAAGAGGCAGGCAAATCTGCATTGCCCAGTATTACAATAGCCAAGATATGGAAGTCACCAAAAAGTCCACCGACAGACGGGTGGACAAAGAAGAACTGCTATATGTACAGATGGATTATGAGCTAGCGATAAAATGAAGCAATGCCATTTGCAGCACCATAGATGACTCTAGAAGTAATCACGCAACTTGGAGTAAGTGAGAAAGCGAAAGACACATATCCTATCATACCACATAGAGGTGTTACCTAAAAATTGATACAAACGAAGATACTTCCACAGAGAAAGGCAATCACAGATTCAGTACAAAAACTTAAGGTTCACCAAATGGAAACGTGTGAGGATTGGGTACATTACATATTGAGGTGAACAGAGATATACAAACACACGTGAAATATATAATCACCAAAGACCTACAGAATACCAAGAGAAGACTACTCAACATTGTGTCATAACCTACACGGGAAAAGATTCCAAAGAAGAATAGATATATGTATATGTGTGAAGGAACCACGTCTTGCACACCTAGACCAAACAAACCATTGTAATCGAATTTGCTGTGATAAAGAATAAAAATTTTGTTAAAAATACAAACAAGAAGGAATGACACATAAACTTAAAGGGCTTTTTCCCGGCACATTCCATTGTACTTTACAACCTAGAACACGACTTCCATTAAGGCTCTGTTGCCCTAGTGACCAGATTTGGTAAAGGAGAAATGCTGCCCCCTTGTGGCCGTTTCCCGCAAGAGCAGCTTTAAACCCACAGCTACTGGTCACTTAAAATTCACAAGGGCTCAGGGCTGTAAAGGACACCTGCCGTCAAAAATTGTGCTCAGGTGGGGAATGGACAAAAGAAATTCAAAACAGGCGAATGTTTCAAGAAGATAGTATGCAGAGGTAAGTATTCCTCACTCTCTTTAAACAAAAAAACAGGAAAATGGGTAAAAGCTCAACCTCAGGAATTATTAGACTCATGCAATCTAATCAACCAAAAGGTTCCAACTCACACCTGTCGACTGACCGTCAGCAAAAAGTCTACCAACAATAAATGCTGACGGGGTTGTAGAGAACTGTGTAACCTCTAGGTGCTGGTGGGATGGAAAGTGGTTAACAGCCAATAATGACCACCGAAAGGAACTGCGTTGAAAAGTGAAAACTGAGGTACCATTCAATCCAGCAGGCACACCACTGGGCCTCTCACCT
Organism: Eschrichtius robustus; assembly: GCF_028021215.1. Taxonomy (NCBI): domain Eukaryota; kingdom Metazoa; phylum Chordata; class Mammalia; order Artiodactyla; family Eschrichtiidae; genus Eschrichtius; species Eschrichtius robustus. Next base: position 119,096,993 of record NC_090828.1, read on the forward strand.
GAGAAGACCAGGATCGAAAAGACACAGGCTGCAAAGGCTGCACTGCAGCCTTATTCAAAATAGCCAAGATGGGAAGCAACCAAAATGTCCATCAACAGGTGAATGGATAAAGAAGAAGGAGTCCATGTACACAATGGAATATTAGCCATGGAAAACAATGAAACACTGCTCTTTGAGGCACCAGAGATGAGCCTGGAGATAATCACAAAACATGAGGTAAGTCGGAAAGCAAAAGACCTATATCCTATGATATCCCTTAGAGGCGTTATCTAATCACTGACACAAATGAACATATTTCCACAGAGAAAGACACTCACAGACTTAGAAAACCAACTATGCTCATCTAAAAGGAAAGGTGGGGGGAATGGATAAATGAGATTAGTGTTACTATACATATCCAAATACATATTATATACATATTTCAAAACGACCGACCATATAGCAAGGGAGGTCTACAGAACACTCTGTAATATTTTACATGGGAAGAGGATCTGTAGAGTAGACATATATAATGTACAAATGAACCAGATTGTGTACCCCTAGGACAAACAATATTCTAGTCCTTACCCCGATTAAAAAAATTAACAAAAACAAGAAGTAATGAGACCTAAACTTATGGGGGTTTCTCCTGGCACATTCCATTCTAATTTACAACCTAGGAACACGACTTCCAGAAAGGCTCTGCTGCCCTAGTACTCAGATTTGGGAATGGAGAAATGCTGCCTCCTTGTGGCCATTTCCCACAACAGCAGCTTTCAACCCACTGCTAAAGGTCACTAAATATTCACCAACTTGCCATTCTGTAAATGACACCTGCCCTCCAAATAAATCCTGGGATCAAAAATGGAGCAAAAATTTCAAAAGAGGGCAACCTTCCAAGAGGACAATTTCAAGAGCTATGTGGTACTCACAGCTTTTCCTTTAAAGAGGAAAGAAAAAGGTGTGGGAAAATGATATATTTTAGGAATTTTTAAAGACATGCAAACCCAAATTACAAAACCCTATCAGCTCACAGCAGTCAGAATGGCCATCAGCAAAAATGTTTCAAAAAATAAATGCTGAAGGGACTGTGGAGGAATGCGTACACTCGGCCCTAAGGGGGACGTGGTAAGAGCCACTAATGAAAACACAATGGAAGTGCCTTGAAAAGGTAAACACTGAGCTACCCGTCAATCAGTCATACCCACTGCTGGGCCTATCCCCTGAGAAAATGAGAATCAAAACGTCACAGGCTGGCAATCCTGCACTCCAGCCATATTGACCATAGCCAACATTTGGAAGCAATGAAAATGTCCATCAACAGAGGAACGCACCAAGAAGAACTCTTCCATGTACACAATGTAATATTGCTCCAATAATAAATATAAGGTAAATTTAAAAGACAAACATAAGTAAGGAGACATCAGCATTTGTGGGTTTCTTCAGGCACATTCCACTCTAATTTATAACCGAGGAACACCACTGGCCGGAAGGCCTGTTGCCCTAGTACCAGCACGGGGAACGTAGAAAGACCGCCACCCTCTGGCCGTTACCTGCAAACGCAGGTTTAAGCCTGTGCTAATGGTCACCGCAAAATGTCTTCAGGGAGGTAATGGCGAAAAAATTTTAAAATTATGACATACATACTTTAAGAAAACACTTTGAAGAACGAAGCTGTACTCACAGCCTGAAAAATGAAAAGGACCTGCCTTAAAGCTCAGTTTTAATGGATCATGAGACACATGCAAATTCAGCCACAAAGACGTATCAGCTCACACCAGTCAGAATAACCATCAGTAAAAAACCACAAAGAATAAATGCTGAAGGTGCTGTGGAGAAATGCAAACCCTCCACTTTAAGTGGGATGTAACCTGGAGAGAGCCACTCATGAGAGCAGAGTGGAGGTGCCGTTAAAAGGTAAACATTGAGCTACCGTACGATCCAGAGGCTTATTCCTGGACCTATAACCTAAGAAGACAGAATTGGAAAGAAAGAGGCAGGCAAATCTGCATTGCACAGTATTACCATAGCCAAGATATGGAAGTCACCAAAAAGTCCACCGACAGATGGGTGGACAAAGAAGAACTGCTACATGTACAGATGGATTATGAGCTAGCGATAAAATGAAGCAATGCCATTTGCAGCACCATAGATGACTCTAGAAGTAATCACGCAACTTGGAGTAAGTGAGAAAACGAAAGACCCATATCCTATCATACCACATAGAGGTGTTACCTAAAAATTGATACAAACGAAGATACTTCCACAGAGAAAGGCAATCACAGATTCAGTACAAAAACTTAAGGTTCACCAAATGGAAACGTGTGAGGATTGGGTACATTACCATATTGAGGTGAACAGAGATATACAAACACACGTGAAATATATAATCACCAAAGACCTACAGAATACCAAGAGAAGACTACTCAACATTGTGTCATAACCTAAACGGGAAAAGATTCCAAAGAAGAATAGATATATGTATATGTGTGAAGGAACCACGTCTTGCACACCTAGACCAAACAAACCATTGTAATCGAATTTGCTGTGATAAAGAATAAAAATTTTGTTAAAAATACAAACAAGAAGGAATGACACATAAACTTAAAGGGCTTTTTCCCGGCACATTCCATTGTACTTTACAACCTAGAACACGACTTCCATTAAGGCTCTGTTGCCCTAGTGACCAGATTTGGTAAAGGAGAAATGCTGCCCCCTTGTGGCCGTTTCCCGCAAGAGCAGCTTTAAACCCACAGCTACTGGTCACTTAAAATTCACAAGGGCTCAGGGCTGTAAAGGACACCTGCCGTCAAAAATTGTGCTCAGGTGGGGAATGGACAAAAGAAATTCAAAACAGGCGAATGTTTCAAGAAGATAGTATGCAGAGGTAAGTATTCCTCACTCTCTTTAAACAAAAAAACAGGAAAATGGGTAAAAGCTCAACCTCAGGAATTATTAGACTCATGCAATCTAATCAACCAAAAGGTTCCAACTCACACCTGTCGACTGACCGTCAGCAAAAAGTCTACCAACAATAAATGCTGACGGGGTTGTAGAGAACTGTGTAACCTCTAGGTGCTGGTGGGATGGAAAGTGGTTAACAGCCAATAATGACCACCGAAAGGAACTGCGTTGAAAAGTGAAAACTGAGGTACCATTCAATCCAGCAGGCACACCACTGGGCCTCTCACCTGAGAAGACCAGGATCGAAAAGACACAGGCTGCAAATGCTGCACTGCAGCCTTATTCAAAATAGCCAAGATGGGAAGCAACCAAAATGTCCATCAACAGGTGAATGGATAAAGAAGAAGGAGTCCATGTACACAATGGAATATTAGCCATGGAAAACAATGAAACACTGCTCTTTGAGGCACCAGAGATGAGCCTGGAGATAATCACAAAACATGAGGTAAGTCGGAAAGCAAAAGACCTATATCCTATGATATCCCTTAGAGGCGTTATCTAATCACTGACACAAATGAACATATTTCCACAGAGAAAGACACTCACAGACTTAGAAAACCAACTATGCTCATCTAAAAGGAAAGGTGGGGGGAATGGATAAATGAGATTAGTGTTACTATACATATCCAAATACATATTATATACATATTTCAAAACGACCGACCATATAGCAAGGGAGGTCTACAGAACACTCTGTAATATTTTACATGGGAAGAGGATCTGTAGAGTAGACATATATAATGTACAAATGAACCAGATTGTGTACCCCTAGGACAAACAATATTCTAGTCCTTACCCCGATTAAAAAAATTAACAAAAACAAGAAGTAATGAGACCTAAACTTATGGGGGTTTCTCCTGGCACATTCCATTCTAATTTACAACCTAGGAACACGACTTCCAGAAAGGCTCTGCTGCCCTAGTACTCAGATTTGGGAATGGAGAAATGCTGCCTCCTTGTGGCCATTTCCCACAACAGCAGCTTTCAACCCACTGCTAAAGGTCACTAAATATTCACCAACTTGCCATTCTGTAAATGACACCTGCCCTCCAAATAAATCCTGGGATCAAAAATGGAGCAAAAATTTCAAAAGAGGGCAACCTTCCAAGAAGACAATTTCAAGAGCTATGTGGTACTCACAGCTTTTCCTTTAAAGAAGAGGAAAGAAAAAGGTGTGGGAAAATGATATATTTTAGGAATTTTTAAAGACATGCAAACCCAAATTACAAAAACCTATCAGCTCACAGCAGTCAGAATGGCCATCAGCAAAAATGTTTCAAAAAATAAATGCTGAAGGGACTGTGGAGGAATGCGTACACTCGGCCCTAAGGGGGACGTGGTAAGAGCCACTAATGAAAACACAATGGAAGTGCCTTGAAAAGGTAAACACTGAGCTACCCGTCAATCAGTCATACCCACTGCTGGGCCTATCCCCTGAGAAAATGAGAATCAAAACGTCACAGGCTGGCAATCCTGCACTCCAGCCATATTGACCATAGCCAACATTTGGAAGCAATGAAAATGTCCATCAACAGAGGAACGCACCAAGAAGAACTCTTCCATGTACACAATGTAATATTGCTCCAATAATAAATATAAGGTAAATTTAAAAGACAAACATAAGTAAGGAGACATCAGCATTTGTGGGTTTCTTCAGGCACATTCCACTCTAATTTATAACCGAGGAACACCACTGGCCGGAAGGCCTGTTGCCCTAGTACCAGCATGGGGAACGTAGAAAGACCGCCACCCTCTGGCCGTTACCTGCAAACGCAGGTTTAAGCCTGTGCTAATGGTCACCGCAAAATGTCTTCAGGGAGGTAATGGCCAAAAAATTTTAAAATTATGACATACATACTTTAAGAAAACACTTTGAAGAACTAAGCGGTACTCACAGCCTGAAAAATGAAAAGGACCTGCCTTAAAGCTCAGTTTTAATGGATCATGAGACACATGCAAATTCAGCCACAAAGACGTATCAGCTCACACCAGTCAGAATAACCATCAGTAAAAAACCACAAAGAATAAATGCTGAAGGTGCTGTGGAGAAATGCAAACCCTCCACTTTAAGTGGGATGTAACCTGGAGAGAGCCACTCATGAGAGCAGAGTGGAGGTGCCGTTATAAGGTAAACATTGAGCTACCGTATGATCCGGAGGCTTATTCCTGGACCTATAACCTAAGAAGACAGAATTGGAAAGAAAGAGGCAGGCAAATCTGCATTGCCCAGTATTACAATAGCCAAGATATGGAAGTCACCAAAAAGTCCACCGACAGACGGGTGGACAAAGAAGAACTGCTATATGTACAGATGGATTATGAGCTAGCGATAAAATGAAGCAATGCCATTTGCAGCACCATAGATGACTCTAGAAGTAATCACGCAACTTGGAGTAAGTGAGAAAGCGAAAGACACATATCCTATCATACCACATAGAGGTGTTACCTAAAAATTGATACAAACGAAGATACTTCCACAGAGAAAGGCAATCACAGATTCAGTACAAAAACTTAAGGTTCACCAAATGGAAACGTGTGAGGATTGGGTACATTACATATTGAGGTGAACAGAGATATACAAACACACGTGAAATATATAATCACCAAAGACCTACAGAATACCAAGAGAAGACTACTCAACATTGTGTCATAACCTACACGGGAAAAGATTCCAAAGAAGAATAGATATATGTATATGTGTGAAGGAACCACGTCTTGCACACCTAGACCAAACAAACCATTGTAATCGAATTTGCTGTGATAAAGAATAAAAATTTTGTTAAAAATACAAACAAGAAGGAATGACACATAAACTTAAAGGGCTTTTTCCCGGCACATTCCATTGTACTTTACAACCTAGAACACGACTTCCATTAAGGCTCTGTTGCCCTAGTGACCAGATTTGGTAAAGGAGAAATGCTGCCCCCTTGTGGCCGTTTCCCGCAAGAGCAGCTTTAAACCCACAGCTACTGGTCACTTAAAATTCACAAGGGCTCAGGGCTGTAAAGGACACCTGCCGTCAAAAATTGTGCTCAGGTGGGGAATGGACAAAAGAAATTCAAAACAGGCGAATGTTTCAAGAAGATAGTATGCAGAGGTAAGTATTCCTCACTCTCTTTAAACAAAAAAACAGGAAAATGGGTAAAAGCTCAACCTCAGGAATTATTAGACTCATGCAATCTAATCAACCAAAAGGTTCCAACTCACACCTGTCGACTGACCGTCAGCAAAAAGTCTACCAACAATAAATGCTGACGGGGTTGTAGAGAACTGTGTAACCTCTAGGTGCTGGTGGGATGGAAAGTGGTTAACAGCCAATAATGACCACCGAAAGGAACTGCGTTGAAAAGTGAAAACTGAGGTACCATTCAATCCAGCAGGCACACCACTGGGCCTCTCACCTGAGAAGACCAGGATCGAAAAGACACAGGCTGCAAAGGCTGCACTGCAGCCTTATTCAAAATAGCCAAGATGGGAAGCAACCAAAATGTCCATCAACAGGTGAATGGATAAAGAAGAAGGAGTCCATGTACACAATGGAATATTAGCCATGGAAAACAATGAAACACTGCTCTTTGAGGCACCAGAGATGAGCCTGGAGATAATCACAAAACATGAGGTAAGTCGGAAAGCAAAAGACCTATATCCTATGATATCCCTTAGAGGCGTTATCTAATCACTGACACAAATGAACATATTTCCACAGAGAAAGACACTCACAGACTTAGAAAACCAACTATGCTCATCTAAAAGGAAAGGTGGGGGGAATGGATAAATGAGATTAGTGTTACTATACATATCCAAATACATATTATATACATATTTCAAAACGACCGACCATATAGCAAGGGAGGTCTACAGAACACTCTGTAATATTTTACATGGGAAGAGGATCTGTAGAGTAGACATATATAATGTACAAATGAACCAGATTGTGTACCCCTAGGACAAACAATATTCTAGTCCTTACCCCGATTAAAAAAATTAACAAAAACAAGAAGTAATGAGACCTAAACTTATGGGGGTTTCTCCTGGCACATTCCATTCTAATTTACAACCTAGGAACACGACTTCCAGAAAGGCTCTGCTGCCCTAGTACTCAGATTTGGGAATGGAGAAATGCTGCCTCCTTGTGGCCATTTCCCACAACAGCAGCTTTCAACCCACTGCTAAAGGTCACTAAATATTCACCAACTTGCCATTCTGTAAATGACACCTGCCCTCCAAATAAATCCTGGGATCAAAAATGGAGCAAAAATTTCAAAAGAGGGCAACCTTCCAAGAGGACAATTTCAAGAGCTATGTGGTACTCACAGCTTTTCCTTTAAAGAGGAAAGAAAAAGGTGTGGGAAAATGATATATTTTAGGAATTTTTAAAGACATGCAAACCCAAATTACAAAACCCTATCAGCTCACAGCAGTCAGAATGGCCATCAGCAAAAATGTTTCAAAAAATAAATGCTGAAGGGACTGTGGAGGAATGCGTACACTCGGCCCTAAGGGGGACGTGGTAAGAGCCACTAATGAAAACACAATGGAAGTGCCTTGAAAAGGTAAACACTGAGCTACCCGTCAATCAGTCATACCCACTGCTGGGCCTATCCCCTGAGAAAATGAGAATCAAAACGTCACAGGCTGGCAATCCTGCACTCCAGCCATATTGACCATAGCCAACATTTGGAAGCAATGAAAATGTCCATCAACAGAGGAACGCACCAAGAAGAACTCTTCCATGTACACAATGTAATATTGCTCCAATAATAAATATAAGGTAAATTTAAAAGACAAACATAAGTAAGGAGACATCAGCATTTGTGGGTTTCTTCAGGCACATTCCACTCTAATTTATAACCGAGGAACACCACTGGCCGGAAGGCCTGTTGCCCTAGTACCAGCACGGGGAACGTAGAAAGACCGCCACCCTCTGGCCGTTACCTGCAAACGCAGGTTTAAGCCTGTGCTAATGGTCACCGCAAAATGTCTTCAGGGAGGTAATGGCGAAAAAATTTTAAAATTATGACATACATACTTTAAGAAAACACTTTGAAGAACGAAGCTGTACTCACAGCCTGAAAAATGAAAAGGACCTGCCTTAAAGCTCAGTTTTAATGGATCATGAGACACATGCAAATTCAGCCACAAAGACGTATCAGCTCACACCAGTCAGAATAACCATCAGTAAAAAACCACAAAGAATAAATGCTGAAGGTGCTGTGGAGAAATGCAAACCCTCCACTTTAAGTGGGATGTAACCTGGAGAGAGCCACTCATGAGAGCAGAGTGGAGGTGCCGTTAAAAGGTAAACATTGAGCTACCGTACGATCCAGAGGCTTATTCCTGGACCTATAACCTAAGAAGACAGAATTGGAAAGAAAGAGGCAGGCAAATCTGCATTGCACAGTATTACCATAGCCAAGATATGGAAGTCACCAAAAAGTCCACCGACAGATGGGTGGACAAAGAAGAACTGCTACATGTACAGATGGATTATGAGCTAGCGATAAAATGAAGCAATGCCATTTGCAGCACCATAGATGACTCTAGAAGTAATCACGCAACTTGGAGTAAGTGAGAAAACGAAAGACCCATATCCTATCATACCACATAGAGGTGTTACCTAAAAATTGATACAAACGAAGATACTTCCACAGAGAAAGGCAATCACAGATTCAGTACAAAAACTTAAGGTTCACCAAATGGAAACGTGTGAGGATTGGGTACATTACCATATTGAGGTGAACAGAGATATACAAACACACGTGAAATATATAATCACCAAAGACCTACAGAATACCAAGAGAAGACTACTCAACATTGTGTCATAACCTACACGGGAAAAGATTCCAAAGAAGAATAGATATATGTATATGTGTGAAGGAACCACGTCTTGCACACCTAGACCAAACAAACCATTGTAATCGAATTTGCTGTGATAAAGAATAAAAATTTTGTTAAAAATACAAACAAGAAGGAATGACACATAAACTTAAAGGGCTTTTTCCCGGCACATTCCATTGTACTTTACAACCTAGAACACGACTTCCATTAAGGCTCTGTTGCCCTAGTGACCAGATTTGGTAAAGGAGAAATGCTGCCCCCTTGTGGCCGTTTCCCGCAAGAGCAGCTTTAAACCCACAGCTACTGGTCACTTAAAATTCACAAGGGCTCAGGGCTGTAAAGGACACCTGCCGTCAAAAATTGTGCTCAGGTGGGGAATGGACAAAAGAAATTCAAAACAGGCGAATGTTTCAAGAAGATAGTATGCAGAGGTAAGTATTCCTCACCCTCTTTAAACAAAAAAACAGGAAAATGGGTAAAAGCTCAACCTCAGGAATTATTAGACTCATGCAATCTAATCAACCAAAAGGTTCCAACTCACACCTGTCAACTGACCGTCAGCAAAAAGTCTACCAACAATAAATGCTGACGGGGTTGTAGAGAACTGTGTAACCTCTAGGTGCTGGTGGGATGGAAAGTGGTTAACAGCCAATAATGACCACCGAAAGGAACTGCGTTGAAAAGTGAAAACTGAGGTACCATTCAATCCAGCAGGCACACCACTGGGCCTCTCACCTGAGAAGACCAGGATCGAAAAGACACAGGCTGCAAAGGCTGCACTGCAGCCTTATTCAAAATAGCCAAGATGGGAAGCAACCAAAATGTCCATCAACAGGTGAATGGATAAAGAAGAAGGAGTCCATGTACACAATGGAATATTAGCCATGGAAAACAATGAAACACTGCTCTTTGAGGCACCAGAGATGAGCCTGGAGATAATCACAAAACATGAGGTAAGTCGGAAAGCAAAAGACCTATATCCTATGATATCCCTTAGAGGCGTTATCTAATCACTGACACAAATGAACATATTTCCACAGAGAAAGACACTCACAGACTTAGAAAACCAACTATGCTCATCTAAAAGGAAAGGTGGGGGGAATGGATAAATGAGATTAGTGTTACTATACATATCCAAATACATATTATATACATATTTCAAAACGACCGACCATATAGCAAGGGAGGTCTACAGAACACTCTGTAATATTTTACATGGGAAGAGGATCTGTAGAGTAGACATATATAATGTACAAATGAACCAGATTGTGTACCCCTAGGACAAACAATATTCTAGTCCTTACCCCGATTAAAAAAATTAACAAAAACAAGAAGTAATGAGACCTAAACTTATGGGGGTTTCTCCTGGCACATTCCATTCTAATTTACAACCTAGGAACACGACTTCCAGAAAGGCTCTGCTGCCCTAGTACTCAGATTTGGGAATGGAGAAATGCTGCCTCCTTGTGGCCATTTCCCACAACAGCAGCTTTCAACCCACTGCTAAAGGTCACTAAATATTCACCAACTTGCCATTCTGTAAATGACACCTGCCCTCCAAATAAATCCTGGGATCAAAAATGGAGCAAAAATTTCAAAAGAGGGCAACCTTCCAAGAAGACAATTTCAAGAGCTATGTGGTACTCACAGCTTTTCCTTTAAAGAAGAGGAAAGAAAAAGGTGTGGGAAAATGATATATTTTAGGAATTTTTAAAGACATGCAAACCCAAATTACAAAAACCTATCAGCTCACAGCAGTCAGAATGGCCATCAGCAAAAATGTTTCAAAAAATAAATGCTGAAGGGACTGTGGAGGAATGCGTACACTCGGCCCTAAGGGGGACGTGGTAAGAGCCACTAATGAAAACACAATGGAAGTGCCTTGAAAAGGTAAACACTGAGCTACCCGTCAATCAGTCATACCCACTGCTGGGCCTATCCCCTGAGAAAATGAGAATCAAAACGTCACAGGCTGGCAATCCTGCACTCCAGCCATATTGACCATAGCCAACATTTGGAAGCAATGAAAATGTCCATCAACAGAGGAACGCACCAAGAAGAACTCTTCCATGTACACAATGTAATATTGCTCCAATAATAAATATAAGGTAAATTTAAAAGACAAACATAAGTAAGGAGACATCAGCATTTGTGGGTTTCTTCAGGCACATTCCACTCTAATTTATAACCGAGGAACACCACTGGCCGGAAGGCCTGTTGCCCTAGTACCAGCATGGGGAACGTAGAAAGACCGCCACCCTCTGGCCGTTACCTGCAAACGCAGGTTTAAGCCTGTGCTAATGGTCACCGCAAAATGTCTTCAGGGAGGTAATGGCCAAAAAATTTTAAAATTATGACATACATACTTTAAGAAAACACTTTGAAGAACTAAGCGGTACTCACAGCCTGAAAAATGAAAAGGACCTGCCTTAAAGCTCAGTTTTAATGGATCATGAGACACATGCAAATTCAGCCACAAAGACGTATCAGCTCACACCAGTCAGAATAACCATCAGTAAAAAACCACAAAGAATAAATGCTGAAGGTGCTGTGGAGAAATGCAAACCCTCCACTTTAAGTGGGATGTAACCTGGAGAGAGCCACTCATGAGAGCAGAGTGGAGGTGCCGTTATAAGGTAAACATTGAGCTACCGTATGATCCGGAGGCTTATTCCTGGACCTATAACCTAAGAAGACAGAATTGGAAAGAAAGAGGCAGGCAAATCTGCATTGCCCAGTATTACAATAGCCAAGATATGGAAGTCACCAAAAAGTCCACCGACAGACGGGTGGACAAAGAAGAACTGCTATATGTACAGATGGATTATGAGCTAGCGATAAAATGAAGCAATGCCATTTGCAGCACCATAGATGACTCTAGAAGTAATCACGCAACTTGGAGTAAGTGAGAAAGCGAAAGACACATATCCTATCATACCACATAGAGGTGTTACCTAAAAATTGATACAAACGAAGATACTTCCACAGAGAAAGGCAATCACAGATTCAGTACAAAAACTTAAGGTTCACCAAATGGAAACGTGTGAGGATTGGGTACATTACATATTGAGGTGAACAGAGATATACAAACACACGTGAAATATATAATCACCAAAGACCTACAGAATACCAAGAGAAGACTACTCAACATTGTGTCATAACCTACACGGGAAAAGATTCCAAAGAAGAATAGATATATGTATATGTGTGAAGGAACCACGTCTTGCACACCTAGACCAAACAAACCATTGTAATCGAATTTGCTGTGATAAAGAATAAAAATTTTGTTAAAAATACAAACAAGAAGGAATGACACATAAACTTAAAGGGCTTTTTCCCGGCACATTCCATTGTACTTTACAACCTAGAACACGACTTCCATTAAGGCTCTGTTGCCCTAGTGACCAGATTTGGTAAAGGAGAAATGCTGCCCCCTTGTGGCCGTTTCCCGCAAGAGCAGCTTTAAACCCACAGCTACTGGTCACTTAAAATTCACAAGGGCTCAGGGCTGTAAAGGACACCTGCCGTCAAAAATTGTGCTCAGGTGGGGAATGGACAAAAGAAATTCAAAACAGGCGAATGTTTCAAGAAGATAGTATGCAGAGGTAAGTATTCCTCACTCTCTTTAAACAAAAAAACAGGAAAATGGGTAAAAGCTCAACCTCAGGAATTATTAGACTCATGCAATCTAATCAACCAAAAGGTTCCAACTCACACCTGTCGACTGACCGTCAGCAAAAAGTCTACCAACAATAAATGCTGACGGGGTTGTAGAGAACTGTGTAACCTCTAGGTGCTGGTGGGATGGAAAGTGGTTAACAGCCAATAATGACCACCGAAAGGAACTGCGTTGAAAAGTGAAAACTGAGGTACCATTCAATCCAGCAGGCACACCACTGGGCCTCTCACCTGAGAAGACCAGGATCGAAAAGACACAGGCTGCAAATGCTGCACTGCAGCCTTATTCAAAATAGCCAAGATGGGAAGCAACCAAAATGTCCATCAACAGGTGAATGGATAAAGAAGAAGGAGTCCATGTACACAATGGAATATTAGCCATGGAAAACAATGAAACACTGCTCTTTGAGGCACCAGAGATGAGCCTGGAGATAATCACAAAACATGAGGTAAGTCGGAAAGCAAAAGACCTATATCCTATGATATCCCTTAGAGGCGTTATCTAATCACTGACACAAATGAACATATTTCCACAGAGAAAGACACTCACAGACTTAGAAAACCAACTATGCTCATCTAAAAGGAAAGGTGGGGGGAATGGATAAATGAGATTAGTGTTACTATACATATCCAAATACATATTATATACATATTTCAAAACGACCGACCATATAGCAAGGGAGGTCTACAGAACACTCTGTAATATTTTACATGGGAAGAGGATCTGTAGAGTAGACATATATAATGTACAAATGAACCAGATTGTGTACCCCTAGGACAAACAATATTCTAGTCCTTACCCCGATTAAAAAAATTAACAAAAACAAGAAGTAATGAGACCTAAACTTATGGGGGTTTCTCCTGGCACATTCCATTCTAATTTACAACCTAGGAACACGACTTCCAGAAAGGCTCTGCTGCCCTAGTACTCAGATTTGGGAATGGAGAAATGCTGCCTCCTTGTGGCCATTTCCCACAACAGCAGCTTTCAACCCACTGCTAAAGGTCACTAAATATTCACCAACTTGCCATTCTGTAAATGACACCTGCCCTCCAAATAAATCCTGGGATCAAAAATGGAGCAAAAATTTCAAAAGAGGGCAACCTTCCAAGAGGACAATTTCAAGAGCTATGTGGTACTCACAGCTTTTCCTTTAAAGAGGAAAGAAAAAGGTGTGGGAAAATGATATATTTTAGGAATTTTTAAAGACATGCAAACCCAAATTACAAAACCCTATCAGCTCACAGCAGTCAGAATGGCCATCAGCAAAAATGTTTCAAAAAATAAATGCTGAAGGGACTGTGGAGGAATGCGTACACTCGGCCCTAAGGGGGACGTGGTAAGAGCCACTAATGAAAACACAATGGAAGTGCCTTGAAAAGGTAAACACTGAGCTACCCGTCAATCAGTCATACCCACTGCTGGGCCTATCCCCTGAGAAAATGAGAATCAAAACGTCACAGGCTGGCAATCCTGCACTCCAGCCATATTGACCATAGCCAACATTTGGAAGCAATGAAAATGTCCATCAACAGAGGAACGCACCAAGAAGAACTCTTCCATGTACACAATGTAATATTGCTCCAATAATAAATATAAGGTAAATTTAAAAGACAAACATAAGTAAGGAGACATCAGCATTTGTGGGTTTCTTCAGGCACATTCCACTCTAATTTATAACCGAGGAACACCACTGGCCGGAAGGCCTGTTGCCCTAGTACCAGCATGGGGAACGTAGAAAGACCGCCACCCTCTGGCCGTTACCTGCAAACGCAGGTTTAAGCCTGTGCTAATGGTCACCGCAAAATGTCTTCAGGGAGGTAATGGCCAAAAAATTTTAAAATTATGACATACATACTTTAAGAAAACACTTTGAAGAACTAAGCGGTACTCACAGCCTGAAAAATGAAAAGGACCTGCCTTAAAGCTCAGTTTTAATGGATCATGAGACACATGCAAATTCAGCCACAAAGACGTATCAGCTCACACCAGTCAGAATAACCATCAGTAAAAAACCACAAAGAATAAATGCTGAAGGTGCTGTGGAGAAATGCAAACCCTCCACTTTAAGTGGGATGTAACCTGGAGAGAGCCACTCATGAGAGCAGAGTGGAGGTGCCGTTAAAAGGTAAACATTGAGCTACCGTACGATCCAGAGGCTTATTCCTGGACCTATAACCTAAGAAGACAGAATTGGAAAGAAAGAGGCAGGCAAATCTGCATTGCACAGTATTACCATAGCCAAGATATGGAAGTCACCAAAAAGTCCACCGACAGATGGGTGGACAAAGAAGATCTGCTACATGTACAGATGGATTATGAGCTAGCGATAAAATGAAACAATGCCATTTGCAGCACCATAGATGACTCTAGAAGTAATCACGCAACTTGGAGTAAGTGAGAAAGCGAAAGACACATATCCTATCATACCACATAGAGGTGTTACCTAAAAATTGATACAAACGAAGATACTTCCACAGAGAAAGGCAATCACAGATTCAGTACAAAAACTTAAGGTTCACCAAATGGAAAGGTGTGAGGATTGGGTACATTACCATATTGAGGTGAACAGAGATATACAAACACACGTGAAATATATAATCACCAAAGACCTACAGAATACCAAGAGAAGACTACTCAACATTATGTCATAACCTACACGGGAAAAGATTCCAAAGAAGAATAGATATATGTATATGTGTGAAGGAACCACGTCTTGCACACCTAGACCAAACAAACCATTGTAATCGAATTTGCTGTGATAAAGAATAAAAATTTTGTTAAAAATACAAACAAGAAGGAATGACACATAAACTTAAAGGGCTTTTTCCCGGCACATTCCATTGTAATTTACAACCTAGAACACGACTTCCATTAAGGCTCTGTTGCCCTAGTGACCAGATTTGGTAAAGGAGAAATGCTGCCCCCTTGTGGCCGTTTCCCGCAAGAGCAGCTTTAAACCCACAGCTACTGGTCACTTAAAATTCACAAGGGCTCAGGGCTGTAAAGGACACCTTCCGTCAAAAATTGTGCTCAGGTGGGGAATGGACAAAAGAAATTCAAAACAGGCGAATGTTTCAAGAAGATAGTATGCAGAGGTAAGTATTCCTCACTCTCTTTAAACAAAAAAACAGGAAAATGGGTAAAAGCTCAACCTCAGGAATTATTAGACTCATGCAATCTAATCAACCAAAAGGTTCCAACTCACACCTGTCGACTGACCGTCAGCAAAAAGTCTACCAACAATAAATGCTGACGGGGTTGTAGAGAACTGTGTAACCTCTAGGTGCTGGTGGGATGGAAAGTGGTTAACAGCCAATAATGACCGCCGAAAGGAACTGCGTTGAAAAGTGAAAACTGAGGTACCATTCAATCCAGCAGGCACACCACTGGGCCTCTCACCTGAGAAGACCAGGATCGAAAAGACACAGGCTGCAAATGCTGCACTGCAGCCTTATTCAAAATAGCCAAGATGGGAAGCAACCAAAATGTCCATCAACAGGTGAATGGATAAAGAAGAAGGAGTCCATGTACACAATGGAATATTAGCCACGGAAAACAATGAAACACTGCTCTTTGAGGCACCAGAGATGAGCCTGGAGATAATCACAAAACATGAGGTAAGTCGGAAAGCAAAAGACCTATATCCTATGATATCCCTTAGAGGCGTTATCTAATCACTGACACAAATGAACATATTTCCACAGAGAAAGACACTCACAGACTTAGAAAACCAACTATGCTCATCTAAAAGGAAAGGTGGGGGGAATGGATAAATGAGATTAGTGTTACTATACATATCCAAATACATATTATATACATATTTCAAAACGACCGACCATATAGCAAGGGAGGTCTACAGAACACTCTGTAATATTTTACATGGGAAGAGGATCTGTAGAGTAGACATATATAATGTACAAATGAACCAGATTGTGTACCCCTAGGACAAACAATATTCTAGTCCATACCCCGATTAAAAAAATTAACAAAAACAAGAAGTAATGAGACCTAAACTTATGGGGGTTTCTCCTGGCACATTCCATTCTAATTTACAACCTAGGAACACGACTTCCAGAAAGGCTCTGCTGCCCTAGTACTCAGATTTGGGAATGGAGAAATGCTGCCTCCTTGTGGCCATTTCCCACAACAGCAGCTTTCAACCCACTGCTAAAGGTCACTAAATATTCACCAACTTGCCATTCTGTAAATGACACCTGCCCTCCAAATAAATCCTGGGATCAAAAATGGAGCAAAAATTTCAAAAGAGGGCAACCTTCCAAGAAGACAATTTCAAGAGCTATGTGGTACTCACAGCTTTTCCTTTAAAGAAGAGGAAAGAAAAAGGTGTGGGAAAATGATATATTTTAGGAATTTTTAAAGACATGCAAACCCAAATTACAAAAACCTATCAGCTCACAGCAGTCAGAATGGCCATCAGCAAAAATGTTTCAAAAAATAAATGCTGAAGGGACTGTGGAGGAATGCGTACACTCGGCCCTAAGGGGGACGTGGTAAGAGCCACTAATGAAAACACAATGGAAGTGCCTTGAAAAGGTAAACACTGAGCTACCCGTCAATCAGTCATACCCACTGCTGGGCCTATCCCCTGAGAAAATGAGAATCAAAACGTCACAGGCTGGCAATCCTGCACTCCAGCCATATTGACCATAGCCAACATTTGGAAGCAATGAAAATGTCCATCAACAGAGGAACGCACCAAGAAGAACTCTTCCATGTACACAATGTAATATTGCTCCAATAATAAATATAAGGTAAATTTAAAAGACAAACATAAGTAAGGAGACATCAGCATCTGTGGGTTTCTTCAGGCACATTCCACTCTAATTTATAACCGAGGAACACCACTGGCCGGAAGGCCTGTTGCCCTAGTACCAGCATGGGGAACGTAGAAAGACTGCCACCCTCTGGCCGTTACCTGCAAACGCAGGTTTAAGCCTGTGCTAATGGTCACCGCAAAATGTCTTCAGGGAGGTAATGGCGAGAAAATTTTAAAATTATGACATACATACTTTAAGAAAACACTTTGAAGAACTAAGCTGTACTCACAGCCTGAAAAATGAAAAGGATCTGCCTTAAAGCTCAGTTTTAATGGATCATGAGACACATGCAAATTCAGCCAGAAAGACGTATCAGCTCACACCAGTCAGAATAACCATCAGTAAAAAACCACAAAGAATAAATGCTGAAGGTGCTGTGGAGAAATGCAAACCCTCCACTTTAAGTGGGATGTAACCTGGAGAGAGCCACTCATGAGAGCAGAGTGGAGGTGCCGTTAAAAGGTAAACATTGAGCTACCGTACGATCCAGAGGCTTATTCCTGGACCTATAACCTAAGAAGACAGAATTGGAAAGAAAGAGGCAGGCAAATCTGCATTGCACAGTATTACCATAGCCAAGATATGGAAGTCACCAAAAAGTCCACCGACAGATGGGTGGACAAAGAAGAACTGCTACATGTACAGATGGATTATGAGCTAGCGATAAAATGAAGCAATGCCATTTGCAGCACCATAGATGACTCTAGAAGTAATCACGCAACTTGGAATAAGTGAGAAAACGAAAGACACATATCCTATCATACCACATAGAGGTGTTACCTAAAAATTGATACAAACGAAGATACTTCCACAGAGAAAGGCAATCACAGATTCAGTACAAAAACTTAAGGTTCACCAAATGGAAAGGTGTGAGGATTGGGTACATTACCATATTGAGGTGAACAGAGATATACAAACACACGTGAAATATATAATCACCAAAGACCTACAGAATACCAAGAGAAGACTACTCAACATTGTGTCATAACCTACACGGGAAAAGATTCCAAAGAAGAATAGATATATGTATATGTGTGAAGGAACCACGTCTTGCACACCTAGACCAAACAAACCATTGTAATCGAATTTGCTGTGATAAAGAATAAAAATTTTGTTAAAAATACAAACAAGAAGGAATGACACATACACTTAAAGGGCTTTTTCCCGGCACATTCCATTGTACTTTACAACCTAGAACACGACTTCCATTAAGGCTCTGTTGCCCTAGTGACCAGATTTGGTAAAGGAGAAATGCTGCCCCCTTGTGGCCGTTTCCCGCAAGAGCAGCTTTAAACCCACAGCTACTGGTCACTTAAAATTCACAAGGGCTCAGGGCTGTAAAGGACACCTGCCGTCAAAAATTGTGCTCAGGTGGGGAATGGACAAAAGAAATTCAAAACAGGCGAATGTTTCAAGAAGATAGTATGCAGAGGTAAGTATTCCTCACTCTCTTTAAACAAAAAAACAGGAAAATGGGTAAAAGCTCAACCTCAGGAATTATTAGACTCATGCAATCTAATCAACCAAAAGGTTTCAACTCACACCTGTCGACTGACCGTCAGCAAAAAGTCTACCAACAATAAATGCTGACGGGGTTGTAGAGAACTGTGTAACCTCTAGGTGCTGGTGGGAAGGAAAGTGGTTAACAGCCAATAATGACTACCGAAAGGAACTGCGTTGAAAAGTGAAAACTGAGGTACCATTCAATCCAGCAGGCACACCACTGGGCCTCTCACCTGAGAAGACCAGGATCGAAAAGACACAGGCTGCAAATGCTGCACTGCAGCCTTATTCAAAATAGCCAAGATGGGAAGCAACCAAAATGTCCATCAACAGGTGAATGGATAAAGAAGAAGGAGTCCATGTACACAATGGAATATTAGCCATGGAAAACAATGAAACACTGCTCTTTGAGGCACCAGAGATGAGCCTGGAGATAATCACAAAACATGAGGTAAGTCGGAAAGCAAAAGACCTATATCCTATGATATCCCTTAGAGGCGTTATCTAATCACTGACACAAATGAACATATTTCCACAGAGAAAGACACTCACAGACTTAGAAAACCAACTATGCTCATCTAAAAGGAAAGGTGGGGGGAATGGATAAATGAGATTAGTGTTACTATACATATCCAAATACATATTATATACATATTTCAAAACGACCGACCATATAGCAAGGGAGGTCTACAGAACACTCTGTAATATTTTACATGGGAAGAGGATCTGTAGACTAGACATATATAATGTACAAATGAACCAGATTGTGTACCCCTAGGACAAACAATATTCTAGTCCTTACCCCGATTAAAAAAATTAACAAAAACAAGAAGTAATGAGACCTAAACTTATGGGGGTTTCTCCTGGCACATTCCATTCTAATTTACAACCTAGGAACACGACTTCCAGAAAGGCTCTGCTGCCCTAGTACTCAGATTTGGGAATGGAGAAATGCTGCCTCCTTGTGGCCATTTCCCACAACAGCAGCTTTCAACCCACTGCTAAAGGTCACTAAATATTCACCAACTTGCCATTCTGTAAATGACACCTGCCCTCCAAATAAATCCTGGGATCAAAAATGGAGCAAAAATTTCAAAAGAGGGCAACCTTCCAAGAAGACAATTTCAAGAGCTATGTGGTACTCACAGCTTTTCCTTTAAAGAAGAGGAAAGAAAAAGGTGTGGGAAAATGATATATTTTAGGAATTTTTAAAGACATGCAAACCCAAATTACAAAAACCTATCAGCTCACAGCAGTCAGAATGGCCATCAGCAAAAATGTTTCAAAAAATAAATGCTGAAGGGACTGTGGAGGAATGCGTACACTCGGCCCTAAGGGGGACGTGGTAAGAGCCACTAATGAAAACACAATGGAAGTGCCTTGAAAAGGTAAACACTGAGCTACCCGTCAATCAGTCATACCCACTGCTGGGCCTATCCCCTGAGAAAATGAGAATCAAAACGTCACAGGCTGGCAATCCTGCACTCCAGCCATATTGACCATAGCCAACATTTGGAAGCAATGAAAATGTCCATCAACAGAGGAACGCACCAAGAAGAACTCTTCCATGTACACAATGTAATATTGCTCCAATAATAAATATAAGGTAAATTTAAAAGACAAACATAAGTAAGGAGACATCAGCATTTGTGGGTTTCTTCAGGCACATTCCACTCTAATTTATAACCGAGGAACACCACTGGCCGGAAGGCCTGTTGCCCTAGTACCAGCATGGGGAACGTAGAAAGACCACCACCCTCTGGCCGTTACCTGCAAACGCAGGTTTAAGCCTGTGCTAATGGTCACCGCAAAATGTCTTCAGGGAGTTAATGGCCAAAAAATTTTAAAATTATGACATACATACTTTAAGAAAACACTTTGAAGAACTAAGCGGTACTCACAGCCTGAAAAATGAAAAGGACCTGCCTTAAAGCTCAGTTTTAATGGATCATGAGACACATGCAAATTCAGCCACAAAGACGTATCAGCTCACACCAGTCAGAATAACCATCAGTAAAAAACCACAAAGAATAAATGCTGAAGGTGCTGTGGAGAAATGCAAACCCTCCACTTTAAGTGGGATGTAACCTGGAGAGAGCCACTCATGAGAGCAGAGTGGAGGTGCCGTTAAAAGGTAAACATTGAGCTACCGTACGATCCAGAGGTTTATTCCTGGACCTATAACCTAAGAAGACAGAATTGGAAAGAAAGAGGCAGGCAAATCTGCATTGCACAGTATTACCATAGCCAAGATATGGAAGTCACCAAAAAGTCCACCGACAGATGGGTGGACAAAGAAGAACTGCTACATGTACAGATGGATTATGAGCTAGCGATAAAATGAAGCAATGCCATTTGCAGCACCATAGATGACTCTAGAAGTAATCACGCAACTTGGAATAAGTGAGAAAACGAAAGACACATATCCTATCATACCACATAGAGGTGTTACCTAAAAATTGATACAAACGAAGATACTTCCATAGAGAAAGGCAATCACAGATTCAGTACAAAAACTTAAGGTTCACCAAATGGAAACGTGTGAGGATTGGGTACATTACCATATTGAGGTTAAAAGAGATATACAAACACACGTGAAATATATAATCACCAAAGACCTACAGAATACCAAGAGAAGACTACTCAACATTGTGTCATAACCTACACGGGAAAAGATTCCAAAGAAGAATAGATATATGTATATGTGTGAAGGAACCACGTCTTGCACACCTAGACCAAACAAACCATTGTAATCGAATTTGCTGTGATAAAGAATAAAAATTTTGTTAAAAATACAAACAAGAAGGAATGACACATACACTTAAAGGGCTTTTTCCCGGCACATTCCATTGTACTTTACAACCTAGAACACGACTTCCATTAAGGCTCTGTTGCCCTAGTGACCAGATTTGGTAAAGGAGAAATGCTGCCCCCTTGTGGCCGTTTCCCGCAAGAGCAGCTTTAAACCCACAGCTACTGGTCACTTAAAATTCACAAGGGCTCAGGGCTGTAAAGGACACCTGCCGTCAAAAATTGTGCTCAGGTGGGGAATGGACAAAAGAAATTCAAAACAGGCGAATGTTTCAAGAAGATAGTATGCAGAGGTAAGTATTCCTCACTCTCTTTAAACAAAAAAACAGGAAAATGGGTAAAAGCTCAACCTCAGGAATTATTAGACTCATGCAATCTTCTCAACCAAAAGGTTTCAACTCACACCTGTCGACTGACCGTCAGCAAAAAGTCTACCAACAATAAATGCTGACGGGGTTGTAGAGAACTGTGTAACCTCTAGGTGCTTGTGGGAAGGAAAGTGGTTAACAGCCAATAATGACTACCGAAAGGAACTGCGTTGAAAAGTGAAAACTGAGGTACCATTCAATCCAGCAGGCACACCACTGGGCCTCTCACCTGAGAAGACCAGGATCGAAAAGACACAGGCTGCAAATGCTGCACTGCAGCCTTATTCAAAATAGCCAAGATGGGAAGCAACCAAAATGTCCATCAACAGGTGAATGGATAAAGAAGAAGGAGTCCATGTACACAATGGAATATTAGCCATGGAAAACAATGAAACACTGCTCTTTGAGGCACCAGAGATGAGCCTGGAGATAATCACAAAACATGAGGTAAGTCGGAAAGCAAAAGACCTATATCCTATGATATCCCTTAGAGGCGTTATCTAATCACTGACACAAATGAACATATTTCCACAGAGAAAGACACTCACAGACTTAGAAAACCAACTATGCTCATCTAAAAGGAAAGGTGGGGGGAATGGATAAATGAGATTAGTGTTACTATACATATCCAAATACATATTATATACATATTTCAAAACGACCGACCATATAGCAAGGGAGGTCTACAGAACACTCTGTAATATTTTACATGGGAAGAGGATCTGTAGAGTAGACATATATAATGTACAAATGAACCAGATTGTGTACCCCTAGGACAAACAATATTCTAGTCCTTACCCCGATTAAAAAAATTAACAAAAACAAGAAGTAATGAGACCTAAACTTATGGGGGTTTCTCCTGGCACATTCCATTCTAATTTACAACCTAGGAACACGACTTCCAGAAAGGCTCTGCTGCCCTAGTACTCAGATTTGGGAATGGAGAAATGCTGCCTCCTTGTGGCCATTTCCCACAACAGCAGCTTTCAACCCACTGCTAAAGGTCACTAAATATTCACCAACTTGCAATTCTGTAAATGACACCTGCCCTCCAAATAAATCCTGGGATCAAAAATGGAGCAAAAATTTCAAAAGAGGGCAACCTTCCAAGAGGACAATTTCAAGAGCTATGTGGTACTCACAGCTTTTCCTTTAAAGAGGAAATAAAAAGGTGTGGGAAAATGATATATTTTAGGAATTTTTAAAGACATGCAAACCCAAATTACAAAACCCTATCAGCTCACAGCAGTCAGAATGGCCATCAGCAAAAATGTTTCAAAAAATAAATGCTGAAGGGACTGTGGAGGAATGCGTACACTCGGCCCTAAGGGGGACGTGGTAAGAGCCACTAATGAAAACACAATGGAAGTGCCTTGAAAAGGTAAACACTGAGCTACCCGTCAATCAGTCATACCCACTGCTGGGCCTATCCCCTGAGAAAATGAGAATCAAAACGTCACAGG
The DNA here is from genome assembly GCF_028021215.1 of Eschrichtius robustus. Taxonomy (NCBI): domain Eukaryota; kingdom Metazoa; phylum Chordata; class Mammalia; order Artiodactyla; family Eschrichtiidae; genus Eschrichtius; species Eschrichtius robustus. Next base: position 119,120,439 of record NC_090828.1, read on the forward strand.
CTGGCAATCCTGCACTCCAGCCATATTGACCATAGCCAACATTTGGAAGCAATGAAAATGTCCATCAACAGAGGAACGCACCAAGAAGAACTCTTCCATGTACACAATGTAATATTGCTCCAATAATAAATATAAGGTAAATTTAAAAGACAAACATAAGTAAGGAGACATCAGCATTTGTGGGTTTCTTCAGGCACATTCCACTCTAATTTATAACCGAGGAACACCACTGGCCGGAAGGCCTGTTGCCCTAGTACCAGCACGGGGAACGTAGAAAGACCGCCACCCTCTGGCCGTTACCTGCAAACGCAGGTTTAAGCCTGTGCTAATGGTCACCGCAAAATGTCTTCAGGGAGGTAATGGCCAAAAAATTTTAAAATTATGACATACATACTTTAAGAAAACACTTTGAAGAACTAAGCGGTACTCACAGCCTGAAAAATGAAAAGGACCTGCCTTAAAGCTCAGTTTTAATGGATCATGAGACACATGCAAATTCAGCCACAAAGACGTATCAGCTCACACCAGTCAGAATAACCATCAGTAAAAAACCACAAAGAATAAATGCTGAAGGTGCTGTGGAGAAATGCAAACCCTCCACTTTAAGTGGGATGTAACCTGGAGAGAGCCACTCATGAGAGCAGAGTGGAGGTGCCGTTAAAAGGTAAACATTGAGCTACCGTACGATCCAGAGGCTTATTCCTGGACCTATAACCTAAGAAGACAGAATTGGAAAGAAAGAGGCAGGCAAATCTGCATTGCACAGTATTACCATAGCCAAGATATGGAAGTCACCAAAAAGTCCACCGACAGATGGGTGGACAAAGAAGAACTGCTACATGTACAGATGGATTATGAGCTAGCGATAAAATGAAGCAATGCCATTTGCAGCACCATAGATGACTCTAGAAGTAATCACGCAACTTGGAGTAAGTGAGAAAACGAAAGACCCATATCCTATCATACCACATAGAGGTGTTACCTAAAAATTGATACAAACGAAGATACTTCCACAGAGAAAGGCAATCACCGATTCAGTACAAAAACTTAAGGTTCACCAAATGGAAACGTGTGAGGATTGGGTACATTACCATATTGAGGTGAACAGAGATATACAAACACACGTGAAATATATAATCACCAAAGACCTACAGAATACCAAGAGAAGACTACTCAACATTGTGTCATAACCTACACGGGAAAAGATTCCAAAGAAGAATAGATATATGTATATGTGTGAAGGAACCACGTCTTGCACACCTAGACCAAACAAACCATTGTAATCGAATTTGCTGTGATAAAGAATAAAAATTTTGTTCAAAATACAAACAAGAAGGAATGACACATACACTTAAAGGGCTTTTTCCCGGCACATTCCATTGTAATTTACAACCTAGAACACGACTTCCATTAAGGCTCTGTTGCCCTAGTGACCAGATTTGGTAAAGGAGAAATGCTGCCCCCTTGTGGCCGTTTCCCGCAAGAGCAGCTTTAAACCCACAGCTACTGGTCACTTAAAATTCACAAGGGCTCAGGGATGTAAAGGACACCTGCCGTCAAAAATTGTGCTCAGGTGGGGAATGGACAAAAGAAATTCAAAACAGGCGAATGTTTCAAGAAGATAGTATGCAGAGGTAAGTATTCCTCACTCTCTTTAAACAAAAAAACAGGAAAATGGGTAAAAGCTCAACCTCAGGAATTATTAGACTCATGCAATCTAATCAACCAAAAGGTTTCAACTCACACCTGTCGACTGACCGTCAGCAAAAAGTCTACCAACAATAAATGCTGACGGGGTTGTAGAGAACTGTGTAACCTCTAGGTGCTGGTGGGATGGAAAGTGGTTAACAGCCAATAATGACCGCCGAAAGGAACTGCGTTGAAAAGTGAAAACTGAGGTACCATTCAATCCAGCAGGCACACCACTGGGCCTCTCACCTGAGAAGACCAGGATCGAAAAGACACAGGCTGCAAATGCTGCACTGCAGCCTTATTCAAAATAGCCAAGATGGGAAGCAACCAAAATGTCCATCAACAGGTGAATGGATAAAGAAGAAGGAGTCCATGTACACAGTGGAATATTAGCCATGGAAAACAATGAAACACTGCTCTTTGAGGCACCAGAGATGAGCCTGGAGATAATCACAAAACATGAGGTAAGTCGGAAAGCAAAAGACCTATATCCTATGATATCCCTTAGAGGCGTTATCTAATCACTGACACAAATGAACATATTTCCACAGAGAAAGACACTCACAGACTTAGAAAACCAACTATGCTCATCTAAAAGGAAAGGTGGGGGGAATGGATAAATGAGATTAGTGTTACTATACATATCCAAATACATATTATATACATATTTCAAAACGACCGACCATATAGCAAGGGAGGTCTACAGAACACTCTGTAATATTTTACATGGGAAGAGGATCTGTAGAGTAGACATATATAATGTACAAATGAACCAGATTGTGTACCCCTAGGACAAACAATATTCTAGTCCTTACCCCGATTAAAAAAATTAACAAAAACAAGAAGTAATGAGACCTAAACTTATGGGGGTTTCTCCTGGCACATTCCATTCTAATTTACAACCTAGGAACACGACTTCCAGAAAGGCTCTGCTGCCCTAGTACTCAGATTTGGGAATGGAGAAATGCTGCCTCCTTGTGGCCATTTCCCACAACAGCAGCTTTCAACCCACTGCTAAAGGTCACTAAATATTCACCAACTTGCCATTCTGTAAATGACACCTGCCCTCCAAATAAATCCTGGGATCAAAAATGGAGCAAAAATTTCAAAAGAGGGCAACCTTCCAAGAAGACAATTTCAAGAGCTATGTGGTACTCACAGCTTTTCCTTTAAAGAAGAGGAAAGAAAAAGGTGTGGGAAAATGATATATTTTAGGAATTTTTAAAGACATGCAAACCCAAATTACAAAAACCTATCAGCTCACAGCAGTCAGAATGGCCATCAGCAAAAATGTTTCAAAAAATAAATGCTGAAGGGACTGTGGAGGAATGCGTACACTCGGCCCTAAGGGGGACGTGGTAAGAGCCACTAATGAAAACACAATGGAAGTGCCTTGAAAAGGTAAACACTGAGCTACCCGTCAATCAGTCATACCCACTGCTGGGCCTATCCCCTGAGAAAATGAGAATCAAAACGTCACAGGCTGGCAATCCTGCACTCCAGCCATATTGACCATAGCCAACATTTGGAAGCAATGAAAATGTCCATCAACAGAGGAACGCACCAAGAAGAACTCTTCCATGTACACAATGTAATATTGCTCCAATAATAAATATAAGGTAAATTTAAAAGACAAACATAAGTAAGGAGACATCAGCATTTGTGGGTTTCTTCAGGCACATTCCACTCTAATTTATAACCGAGGAACACCACTGGCCGGAAGGCCTGTTGCCCTAGTACCAGCACGGGGAACGTAGAAAGACCGCCACCCTCTGGCCGTTACCTGCAAACGCAGGTTTAAGCCTGTGCTAATGGTCACCGCAAAATGTCTTCAGGGAGGTAATGGCCAAAAAATTTTAAAATTATGACATACATACTTTAAGAAAACACTTTGAAGAACTAAGCGGTACTCACAGCCTGAAAAATGAAAAGGACCTGCCTTAAAGCTCAGTTTTAATGGATCATGAGACACATGCAAATTCAGCCACAAAGACGTATCAGCTCACACCAGTCAGAATAACCATCAGTAAAAAACCACAAAGAATAAATGCTGAAGGTGCTGTGGAGAAATGCAAACCCTCCACTTTAAGTGGGATGTAACCTGGAGAGAGCCACTCATGAGAGCAGAGTGGAGGTGCCGTTAAAAGGTAAACATTGAGCTACCGTACGATCCAGAGGCTTATTCCTGGACCTATAACCTAAGAAGACAGAATTGGAAAGAAAGAGGCAGGCAAATCTGCATTGCACAGTATTACCATAGCCAAGATATGGAAGTCACCAAAAAGTCCACCGACAGATGGGTGGACAAAGAAGAACTGCTACATGTACAGATGGATTATGAGCTAGCGATAAAATGAAGCAATGCCATTTGCAGCACCATAGATGACTCTAGAAGTAATCACGCAACTTGGAGTAAGTGAGAAAACGAAAGACCCATATCCTATCATACCACATAGAGGTGTTACCTAAAAATTGATACAAACGAAGATACTTCCACAGAGAAAGGCAATCACCGATTCAGTACAAAAACTTAAGGTTCACCAAATGGAAACGTGTGAGGATTGGGTACATTACCATATTGAGGTGAACAGAGATATACAAACACACGTGAAATATATAATCACCAAAGACCTACAGAATACCAAGAGAAGACTACTCAACATTGTGTCATAACCTACACGGGAAAAGATTCCAAAGAAGAATAGATATATGTATATGTGTGAAGGAACCACGTCTTGCACACCTAGACCAAACAAACCATTGTAATCGAATTTGCTGTGATAAAGAATAAAAATTTTGTTCAAAATACAAACAAGAAGGAATGACACATACACTTAAAGGGCTTTTTCCCGGCACATTCCATTGTAATTTACAACCTAGAACACGACTTCCATTAAGGCTCTGTTGCCCTAGTGACCAGATTTGGTAAAGGAGAAATGCTGCCCCCTTGTGGCCGTTTCCCGCAAGAGCAGCTTTAAACCCACAGCTACTGGTCACTTAAAATTCACAAGGGCTCAGGGCTGTAAAGGACACCTGCCGTCAAAAATTGTGCTCAGGTGGGGAATGGACAAAAGAAATTCAAAACAGGCGAATGTTTCAAGAAGATAGTATGCAGAGGTAAGTATTCCTCACTCTCTTTAAACAAAAAAACAGGAAAATGGGTAAAAGCTCAACCTCAGGAATTATTAGACTCATGCAATCTAATCAACCAAAAGGTTTCAACTCACACCTGTCGACTGACCGTCAGCAAAAAGTCTACCAACAATAAATGCTGACGGGGTTGTAGAGAACTGTGTAACCTCTAGGTGCTGGTGAGATGTAAAGTGGTTAACAGCCAGTAAGGAGTACCAAAAGGAACTGCGTTGAAAAGTGAAAATTGAGGTACCACTCAATGCAACAGGCACACCACTGGGCCTCTCACCTGAGAAGACCAGGATCGAAAAGACACAGGCTGCAAAGGCTGCACTGCAGCCTTATTCAAAATAGCCAAGATGGGAAGCAACCAAAATGTCCATCAACAGGTGAATGGATAAAGAAGAAGGAGTCCATGTACACAATGGAATATTAGCCATGGAAAACAATGAAACACTGCTCTTTGAGGCACCAGAGATGAGCCTGGAGATAATCACAAAACATGAGGTAAGTCGGAAAGCAAAAGACCTATATCCTATGATATCCCTTAGAGGCGTTATCTAATCACTGACACAAATGAACATATTTCCACAGAGAAAGACACTCACAGACTTAGAAAACCAACTATGCTCATCTAAAAGGAAAGGTGGGGGGAATGGATAAATGAGATTAGTGTTACTATACATATCCAAATACATATTATATACATATTTCAAAACGACCGACCATATAGCAAGGGAGGTCTACAGAACACTCTGTAATATTTTACATGGGAAGAGGATCTGTAGAGTAGACATATATAATGTACAAATGAACCAGATTGTGTACCCCTAGGACAAACAATATTCTAGTCCTTACCCCGATTAAAAAAATTAACAAAAACAAGAAGTAATGAGACCTAAACTTATGGGGGTTTCTCCTGGCACATTCCATTCTAATTTACAACCTAGGAACACGACTTCCAGAAAGGCTCTGCTGCCCTAGTACTCAGATTTGGGAATGGAGAAATGCTGCCTCCTTGTGGCCATTTCCCACAACAGCAGCTTTCAACCCACTGCTAAAGGTCACTAAATATTCACCAACTTGCCATTCTGTAAATGACACCTGCCCTCCAAATAAATCCTGGGATCAAAAATGGAGCAAAAATTTCAAAAGAGGGCAACCTTCCAAGAAGACAATTTCAAGAGCTATGTGGTACTCACAGCTTTTCCTTTAAAGAGGAAAGAAAAGGTGTGGGAAAATGATATATTTTAGGAATTTTTAAAGACATGCAAACCCAAATTACAAAAACCTATCAGCTCACAGCAGTCACAATGGCCATCAGCAAAAATGTTTCAAAAAATAAATGCTGAAGGGACTGTGGAGGAATGCATACACTCGGCCCTAAGGGGGACGTGGTAAGAGCCACTAATGAAAACACAATGGAAGTGCCTTGAAAAGGTAAACACTGAGCTACCCGTCAATCAGTCATACCCACTGCTGGGCCTATCCCCTGAGAAAATGAGAATCAAAACGTCACAGGCTGGCAATCCTGCACTCCAGCCATATTGACCATAGCCAACATTTGGAAGCAATGAAAATGTCCATCAACAGAGGAACGCACCAAGAAGAACTCTTCCATGTACACAATGTAATATTGCTCCAATAATAAATATAAGGTAAATTTAAAAGACAAACATAAGTAAGGAGACATCAGCATTTGTGGGTTTCTTCAGGCACATTCCACTCTAATTTATAACCGAGGAACACCACTGGCCGGAAGGCCTGTTGCCCTAGTACCAGCATGGGGAACGTAGAAAGACTGCCACCCTCTGGCCGTTACCTGCAAACGCAGGTTTCAGCCTGTGCTAATGGTCACCGCAAAATGTCTTCAGGGAGGTAATGGCGAAAAAATTTTAAAATTATGACATACATACTTTAAGAAAACACTTTGAAGAACTAAGCTGTACTCACAGCCTGAAAAATGAAAAGGACCTGCCTTAAAGCTCAGTTTTAATGGATCATGAGACACATGCAAATTCAGCCACAAAGACGTATCAGCTCACACCAGTCAGAATAACCATCAGTAAAAAACCACAAAGAATAAATGCTGAAGGTGCTGTGGAGAAATGCAAACCCTCCACTTTAAGTGGGATGTAACCTGGAGAGAGCCACTCATGAGAGCAGAGTGGAGGTGCCGTTAAAAGGTAAACATTGAGCTACCGTACGATCCAGAGGCTTATTCCTGGACCTATAACCTAAGAAGACAGAATTGGAAAGAAAGAGGCAGGCAAATCTGCATTGCACAGTATTACCATAGCCAAGATATGGAAGTCACCAAAAAGTCCACCGACAGATGGGTGGACAAAGAAGAACTGCTACATGTACAGATGGATTATGAGCTAGCGATAAAATGAAGCAATGCCATTTGCAGCACCATAGATGACTCTAGAAGTAATCACGCAACTTGGAGTAAGTGAGAAAACGAAAGACCCATATCCTATCATACCACATAGAGGTGTTACCTAAAAATTGATACAAACGAAGATACTTCCACAGAGAAAGGCAATCACCGATTCAGTACAAAAACTTAAGGTTCACCAAATGGAAACGTGTGAGGATTGGGTACATTACCATATTGAGGTGAACAGAGATATACAAACACACGTGAAATATATAATCACCAAAGACCTACAGAATACCAAGAGAAGACTACTCAACATTGTGTCATAACCTACACGGGAAAAGATTCCAAAGAAGAATAGATATATGTATATGTGTGAAGGAACCACGTCTTGCACACCTAGACCAAACAAACCATTGTAATCGAATTTGCTGTGATAAAGAATAAAAATTTTGTTCAAAATACAAACAAGAAGGAATGACACATACACTTAAAGGGCTTTTTCCCGGCACATTCCATTGTAATTTACAACCTAGAACACGACTTCCATTAAGGCTCTGTTGCCCTAGTGACCAGATTTGGTAAAGGAGAAATGCTGCCCCCTTGTGGCCGTTTCCCGCAAGAGCAGCTTTAAACCCACAGCTACTGGTCACTTAAAATTCACAAGGGCTCAGGGATGTAAAGGACACCTGCCGTCAAAAATTGTGCTCAGGTGGGGAATGGACAAAAGAAATTCAAAACAGGCGAATGTTTCAAGAAGATAGTATGCAGAGGTAAGTATTCCTCACTCTCTTTAAACAAAAAAACAGGAAAATGGGTAAAAGCTCAACCTCAGGAATTATTAGACTCATGCAATCTAATCAACCAAAAGGTTTCAACTCACACCTGTCGACTGACCGTCAGCAAAAAGTCTACCAACAATAAATGCTGACGGGGTTGTAGAGAACTGTGTAACCTCTAGGTGCTGGTGGGATGGAAAGTGGTTAACAGCCAATAATGACCGCCGAAAGGAACTGCGTTGAAAAGTGAAAACTGAGGTACCATTCAATCCAGCAGGCACACCACTGGGCCTCTCACCTGAGAAGACCAGGATCGAAAAGACACAGGCTGCAAATGCTGCACTGCAGCCTTATTCAAAATAGCCAAGATGGGAAGCAACCAAAATGTCCATCAACAGGTGAATGGATAAAGAAGAAGGAGTCCATGTACACAGTGGAATATTAGCCATGGAAAACAATGAAACACTGCTCTTTGAGGCACCAGAGATGAGCCTGGAGATAATCACAAAACATGAGGTAAGTCGGAAAGCAAAAGACCTATATCCTATGATATCCCTTAGAGGCGTTATCTAATCACTGACACAAATGAACATATTTCCACAGAGAAAGACACTCACAGACTTAGAAAACCAACTATGCTCATCTAAAAGGAAAGGTGGGGGGAATGGATAAATGAGATTAGTGTTACTATACATATCCAAATACATATTATATACATATTTCAAAACGACCGACCATATAGCAAGGGAGGTCTACAGAACACTCTGTAATATTTTACATGGGAAGAGGATCTGTAGAGTAGACATATATAATGTACAAATGAACCAGATTGTGTACCCCTAGGACAAACAATATTCTAGTCCTTACCCCGATTAAAAAAATTAACAAAAACAAGAAGTAATGAGACCTAAACTTATGGGGGTTTCTCCTGGCACATTCCATTCTAATTTACAACCTAGGAACACGACTTCCAGAAAGGCTCTGCTGCCCTAGTACTCAGATTTGGGAATGGAGAAATGCTGCCTCCTTGTGGCCATTTCCCACAACAGCAGCTTTCAACCCACTGCTAAAGGTCACTAAATATTCACCAACTTGCCATTCTGTAAATGACACCTGCCCTCCAAATAAATCCTGGGATCAAAAATGGAGCAAAAATTTCAAAAGAGGGCAACCTTCCAAGAAGACAATTTCAAGAGCTATGTGGTACTCACAGCTTTTCCTTTAAAGAAGAGGAAAGAAAAAGGTGTGGGAAAATGATATATTTTAGGAATTTTTAAAGACATGCAAACCCAAATTACAAAAACCTATCAGCTCACAGCAGTCAGAATGGCCATCAGCAAAAATGTTTCAAAAAATAAATGCTGAAGGGACTGTGGAGGAATGCGTACACTCGGCCCTAAGGGGGACGTGGTAAGAGCCACTAATGAAAACACAATGGAAGTGCCTTGAAAAGGTAAACACTGAGCTACCCGTCAATCAGTCATACCCACTGCTGGGCCTATCCCCTGAGAAAATGAGAATCAAAACGTCACAGGCTGGCAATCCTGCACTCCAGCCATATTGACCATAGCCAACATTTGGAAGCAATGAAAATGTCCATCAACAGAGGAACGCACCAAGAAGAACTCTTCCATGTACACAATGTAATATTGCTCCAATAATAAATATAAGGTAAATTTAAAAGACAAACATAAGTAAGGAGACATCAGCATTTGTGGGTTTCTTCAGGCACATTCCACTCTAATTTATAACCGAGGAACACCACTGGCCGGAAGGCCTGTTGCCCTAGTACCAGCACGGGGAACGTAGAAAGACCGCCACCCTCTGGCCGTTACCTGCAAACGCAGGTTTAAGCCTGTGCTAATGGTCACCGCAAAATGTCTTCAGGGAGGTAATGGCCAAAAAATTTTAAAATTATGACATACATACTTTAAGAAAACACTTTGAAGAACTAAGCGGTACTCACAGCCTGAAAAATGAAAAGGACCTGCCTTAAAGCTCAGTTTTAATGGATCATGAGACACATGCAAATTCAGCCACAAAGACGTATCAGCTCACACCAGTCAGAATAACCATCAGTAAAAAACCACAAAGAATAAATGCTGAAGGTGCTGTGGAGAAATGCAAACCCTCCACTTTAAGTGGGATGTAACCTGGAGAGAGCCACTCATGAGAGCAGAGTGGAGGTGCCGTTAAAAGGTAAACATTGAGCTACCGTACGATCCAGAGGCTTATTCCTGGACCTATAACCTAAGAAGACAGAATTGGAAAGAAAGAGGCAGGCAAATCTGCATTGCACAGTATTACCATAGCCAAGATATGGAAGTCACCAAAAAGTCCACCGACAGATGGGTGGACAAAGAAGAACTGCTACATGTACAGATGGATTATGAGCTAGCGATAAAATGAAGCAATGCCATTTGCAGCACCATAGATGACTCTAGAAGTAATCACGCAACTTGGAGTAAGTGAGAAAACGAAAGACCCATATCCTATCATACCACATAGAGGTGTTACCTAAAAATTGATACAAACGAAGATACTTCCACAGAGAAAGGCAATCACCGATTCAGTACAAAAACTTAAGGTTCACCAAATGGAAACGTGTGAGGATTGGGTACATTACCATATTGAGGTGAACAGAGATATACAAACACACGTGAAATATATAATCACCAAAGACCTACAGAATACCAAGAGAAGACTACTCAACATTGTGTCATAACCTACACGGGAAAAGATTCCAAAGAAGAATAGATATATGTATATGTGTGAAGGAACCACGTCTTGCACACCTAGACCAAACAAACCATTGTAATCGAATTTGCTGTGATAAAGAATAAAAATTTTGTTCAAAATACAAACAAGAAGGAATGACACATACACTTAAAGGGCTTTTTCCCGGCACATTCCATTGTAATTTACAACCTAGAACACGACTTCCATTAAGGCTCTGTTGCCCTAGTGACCAGATTTGGTAAAGGAGAAATGCTGCCCCCTTGTGGCCGTTTCCCGCAAGAGCAGCTTTAAACCCACAGCTACTGGTCACTTAAAATTCACAAGGGCTCAGGGCTGTAAAGGACACCTGCCGTCAAAAATTGTGCTCAGGTGGGGAATGGACAAAAGAAATTCAAAACAGGCGAATGTTTCAAGAAGATAGTATGCAGAGGTAAGTATTCCTCACTCTCTTTAAACAAAAAAACAGGAAAATGGGTAAAAGCTCAACCTCAGGAATTATTAGACTCATGCAATCTAATCAACCAAAAGGTTTCAACTCACACCTGTCGACTGACCGTCAGCAAAAAGTCTACCAACAATAAATGCTGACGGGGTTGTAGAGAACTGTGTAACCTCTAGGTGCTGGTGAGATGTAAAGTGGTTAACAGCCAGTAAGGAGTACCAAAAGGAACTGCGTTGAAAAGTGAAAATTGAGGTACCACTCAATGCAACAGGCACACCACTGGGCCTCTCACCTGAGAAGACCAGGATCGAAAAGACACAGGCTGCAAAGGCTGCACTGCAGCCTTATTCAAAATAGCCAAGATGGGAAGCAACCAAAATGTCCATCAACAGGTGAATGGATAAAGAAGAAGGAGTCCATGTACACAATGGAATATTAGCCATGGAAAACAATGAAACACTGCTCTTTGAGGCACCAGAGATGAGCCTGGAGATAATCACAAAACATGAGGTAAGTCGGAAAGCAAAAGACCTATATCCTATGATATCCCTTAGAGGCGTTATCTAATCACTGACACAAATGAACATATTTCCACAGAGAAAGACACTCACAGACTTAGAAAACCAACTATGCTCATCTAAAAGGAAAGGTGGGGGGAATGGATAAATGAGATTAGTGTTACTATACATATCCAAATACATATTATATACATATTTCAAAACGACCGACCATATAGCAAGGGAGGTCTACAGAACACTCTGTAATATTTTACATGGGAAGAGGATCTGTAGAGTAGACATATATAATGTACAAATGAACCAGATTGTGTACCCCTAGGACAAACAATATTCTAGTCCTTACCCCGATTAAAAAAATTAACAAAAACAAGAAGTAATGAGACCTAAACTTATGGGGGTTTCTCCTGGCACATTCCATTCTAATTTACAACCTAGGAACACGACTTCCAGAAAGGCTCTGCTGCCCTAGTACTCAGATTTGGGAATGGAGAAATGCTGCCTCCTTGTGGCCATTTCCCACAACAGCAGCTTTCAACCCACTGCTAAAGGTCACTAAATATTCACCAACTTGCCATTCTGTAAATGACACCTGCCCTCCAAATAAATCCTGGGATCAAAAATGGAGCAAAAATTTCAAAAGAGGGCAACCTTCCAAGAAGACAATTTCAAGAGCTATGTGGTACTCACAGCTTTTCCTTTAAAGAGGAAAGAAAAGGTGTGGGAAAATGATATATTTTAGGAATTTTTAAAGACATGCAAACCCAAATTACAAAAACCTATCAGCTCACAGCAGTCACAATGGCCATCAGCAAAAATGTTTCAAAAAATAAATGCTGAAGGGACTGTGGAGGAATGCATACACTCGGCCCTAAGGGGGACGTGGTAAGAGCCACTAATGAAAACACAATGGAAGTGCCTTGAAAAGGTAAACACTGAGCTACCCGTCAATCAGTCATACCCACTGCTGGGCCTATCCCCTGAGAAAATGAGAATCAAAACGTCACAGGCTGGCAATCCTGCACTCCAGCCATATTGACCATAGCCAACATTTGGAAGCAATGAAAATGTCCATCAACAGAGGAACGCACCAAGAAGAACTCTTCCATGTACACAATGTAATATTGCTCCAATAATAAATATAAGGTAAATTTAAAAGACAAACATAAGTAAGGAGACATCAGCATTTGTGGGTTTCTTCAGGCACATTCCACTCTAATTTATAACCGAGGAACACCACTGGCCGGAAGGCCTGTTGCCCTAGTACCAGCATGGGGAACGTAGAAAGACTGCCACCCTCTGGCCGTTACCTGCAAACGCAGGTTTCAGCCTGTGCTAATGGTCACCGCAAAATGTCTTCAGGGAGGTAATGGCGAAAAAATTTTAAAATTATGACATACATACTTTAAGAAAACACTTTGAAGAACTAAGCTGTACTCACAGCCTGAAAAATGAAAAGGACCTGCCTTAAAGCTCAGTTTTAATGGATCATGAGACACATGCAAATTCAGCCACAAAGACGTATCAGCTCACACCAGTCAGAATAACCATCAGTAAAAAACCACAAAGAATAAATGCTGAAGGTGCTGTGGAGAAATGCAAACCCTCCACTTTAAGTGGGATGTAACCTGGAGAGAGCCACTCATGAGAGCAGAGTGGAGGTGCCGTTAAAAGGTAAACATTGAGCTACCGTACGATCCAGAGGCTTATTCCTGGACCTATAACCTAAGAAGACAGAATTGGAAAGAAAGAGGCAGGCAAATCTGCATTGCACAGTATTACCATAGCCAAGATATGGAAGTCACCAAAAAGTCCACCGACAGATGGGTGGACAAAGAAGAACGGCTACATGTACAGATGGATTATGAGCTAGCGATAAAATGAAGCAATGCCATTTGCAGCACCATAGATGACTCTAGAAGTAATCACGCAACTTGGAATAAGTGAGAAAGCGAAAGACACATATCCTATCATACCACATAGAGGTGTTACCTAAAAATTGATACAAACGAAGATACTTCCACAGAGAAAGGCAATCACAGATTCAGTACAAAAACTTAAGGTTCACCAAATGGAAAGGTGTGAGGATTGGGTACATTACCATATTGAGGTGAACAGAGATATACAAACACACGTGAAATATATAATCACCAAAGACCTACAGAATACCAAGAGAAGACTACTCAACATTGTGTCATAACCTACACGGGAAAAGATTCCAAAGAAGAATAGATATATGTATATGTGTGAAGGAACCACGTCTTGCACACCTAGACCAAACAAACCATTGTAATGGAATTTGCTGTGATAAAGAATAAAAATTTTGTTAAAAATACAAACAAGAAGGAATGACACATACACTTAAAGGGCTTTTTCCCGGCACATTCCATTGTACTTTACAACCTAGAACACGACTTCCATTAAGGCTCTGTTGCCCTAGTGACCAGATTTGGTAAAGGAGAAATGCTGCCCCCTTGTGGCCGTTTCCCGCAAGAGCAGCTTTAAACCCACAGCTACTGGTCACTTAAAATTCACAAGGGCTCAGGGCTGTAAAGGACACCTGCCGTCAAAAATTGTGCTCAGGTGGGGAATGGACAAAAGAAATTCAAATCAGGCGAATGTTTCAAGAAGATAGTATGCAGAGGTAAGTATTCCTCACTCTCTTTAAACAAAAAAACAGGAAAATGGGTAAAAGCTCAACCTCAGGAATTATTAGACTCATGCAATCTAATCAACCAAAAGGTTTCAACTCACACCTGTCGACTGACCGTCAGCAAAAAGTCTACCAACAATAAATGCTGACGGGGTTGTAGAGAACTGTGTAACCTCTAGGTGCTGGTGGGAAGGAAAGTGGTTAACAGCCAATAATGACTACCGAAAGGAACTGCGTTGAAAAGTGAAAACTGAGGTACCATTCAATCCAGCAGGCACACCACTGGGCCTCTCACCTGAGAAGACCAGGATCGAAAAGACACAGGCTGCAAAGGCTGCACTGCAGCCTTATTCAAAATAGCCAAGATGGGAAGCAACCAAAATGTCCATCAACAGGTGAATGGATAAAGAAGAAGGAGTCCATGTACACAATGGAATATTAGCCATGGAAAACAATGAAACACTGCTCTTTGAGGCACCAGAGATGAGCCTGGAGATAATCACAAAACATGAGGTAAGTCGGAAAGCAAAAGACCTATATCCTATGATATCCCTTAGAGGCGTTATCTAATCACTGACACAAATGAACATATTTCCACAGAGAAAGACACTCACAGACTTAGAAAACCAACTATGCTCATCTAAAAGGAAAGGTGGGGGGAATGGATAAATGAGATTAGTGTTACTATACATATCCAAATACATATTATATACATATTTCAAAACGACCGACCATATAGCAAGGGAGGTCTACAGAACACTCTGTAATATTTTACATGGGAAGAGGATCTGTAGAGTAGACATATATAATGTACAAATGAACCAGATTGTGTACCCCTAGGACAAACAATATTCTAGTCCTTACCCCGATTAAAAAAATTAACAAAAACAAGAAGTAATGAGACCTAAACTTATGGGGGTTTCTCCTGGCACATTCCATTCTAATTTACAACCTAGGAACACGACTTCCAGAAAGGCTCTGCTGCCCTAGTACTCAGATTTGGGAATGGAGAAATGCTGCCTCCTTGTGGCCATTTCCCACAACAGCAGCTTTCAACCCACTGCTAAAGGTCACTAAATATTCACCAACTTGCCATTCTGTAAATGACACCTGCCCTCCAAATAAATCCTGGGATCAAAAATGGAGCAAAAATTTCAAAAGAGGGCAACCTTCCAAGAAGACAATTTCAAGAGCTATGTGGTACTCACAGCTTTTCCTTTAAAGAGGAAAGAAAAGGTGTGGGAAAATGATATATTTTAGGAATTTTTAAAGACATGCAAACCCAAATTACAAAAACCTATCAGCTCACAGCAGTCACAATGGCCATCAGCAAAAATGTTTCAAAAAATAAATGCTGAAGGGACTGTGGAGGAATGCATACACTCGGCCCTAAGGGGGACGTGGTAAGAGCCACTAATGAAAACACAATGGAAGTGCCTTGAAAAGGTAAACACTGAGCTACCCGTCAATCAGTCATACCCACTGCTGGGCCTATCCCCTGAGAAAATGAGAATCAAAACGTCACAGGCTGGCAATCCTGCACTCCAGCCATATTGACCATAGCCAACATTTGGAAGCAATGAAAATGTCCATCAACAGAGGAACGCACCAAGAAGAACTCTTCCATGTACACAATGTAATATTGCTCCAATAATAAATATAAGGTAAATTTAAAAGACAAACATAAGTAAGGAGACATCAGCATTTGTGGGTTTCTTCAGGCACATTCCACTCTAATTTATAACCGAGGAACACCACTGGCCGGAAGGCCTGTTGCCCTAGTACCAGCATGGGGAACGTAGAAAGACTGCCACCCTCTGGCCGTTACCTGCAAACGCAGGTTTCAGCCTGTGCTAATGGTCACCGCAAAATGTCTTCAGGGAGGTAATGGCGAAAAAATTTTAAAATTATGACATACATACTTTAAGAAAACACTTTGAAGAACTAAGCTGTACTCACAGCCTGAAAAATGAAAAGGACCTGCCTTAAAGCTCAGTTTTAATGGATCATGAGACACATGCAAATTCAGCCACAAAGACGTATCAGCTCACACCAGTCAGAATAACCATCAGTAAAAAACCACAAAGAATAAATGCTGAAGGTGCTGTGGAGAAATGCAAACCCTCCACTTTAAGTGGGATGTAACCTGGAGAGAGCCACTCATGAGAGCAGAGTGGAGGTGCCGTTAAAAGGTAAACATTGAGCTACCGTACGATCCAGAGGCTTATTCCTGGACCTATAACCTAAGAAGACAGAATTGGAAAGAAAGAGGCAGGCAAATCTGCATTGCACAGTATTACCATAGCCAAGATATGGAAGTCACCAAAAAGTCCACCGACAGATGGGTGGACAAAGAAGAACTGCTACATGTACAGATGGATTATGAGCTAGCGATAAAATGAAGCAATGCCATTTGCAGCACCATAGATGACTCTAGAAGTAATCACGCAACTTGGAGTAAGTGAGAAAACGAAAGACCCATATCCTATCATACCACATAGAGGTGTTACCTAAAAATTGATACAAACGAAGATACTTCCACAGAGAAAGGCAATCACCGATTCAGTACAAAAACTTAAGGTTCACCAAATGGAAACGTGTGAGGATTGGGTACATTACCATATTGAGGTGAACAGAGATATACAAACACACGTGAAATATATAATCACCAAAGACCTACAGAATACCAAGAGAAGACTACTCAACATTGTGTCATAACCTACACGGGAAAAGATTCCAAAGAAGAATAGATATATGTATATGTGTGAAGGAACCACGTCTTGCACACCTAGACCAAACAAACCATTGTAATCGAATTTGCTGTGATAAAGAATAAAAATTTTGTTCAAAATACAAACAAGAAGGAATGACACATACACTTAAAGGGCTTTTTCCCGGCACATTCCATTGTAATTTACAACCTAGAACACGACTTCCATTAAGGCTCTGTTGCCCTAGTGACCAGATTTGGTAAAGGAGAAATGCTGCCCCCTTGTGGCCGTTTCCCGCAAGAGCAGCTTTAAACCCACAGCTACTGGTCACTTAAAATTCACAAGGGCTCAGGGATGTAAAGGACACCTGCCGTCAAAAATTGTGCTCAGGTGGGGAATGGACAAAAGAAATTCAAAACAGGCGAATGTTTCAAGAAGATAGTATGCAGAGGTAAGTATTCCTCACTCTCTTTAAACAAAAAAACAGGAAAATGGGTAAAAGCTCAACCTCAGGAATTATTAGACTCATGCAATCTAATCAACCAAAAGGTTTCAACTCACACCTGTCGACTGACCGTCAGCAAAAAGTCTACCAACAATAAATGCTGACGGGGTTGTAGAGAACTGTGTAACCTCTAGGTGCTGGTGGGATGGAAAGTGGTTAACAGCCAATAATGACCGCCGAAAGGAACTGCGTTGAAAAGTGAAAACTGAGGTACCATTCAATCCAGCAGGCACACCACTGGGCCTCTCACCTGAGAAGACCAGGATCGAAAAGACACAGGCTGCAAATGCTGCACTGCAGCCTTATTCAAAATAGCCAAGATGGGAAGCAACCAAAATGTCCATCAACAGGTGAATGGATAAAGAAGAAGGAGTCCATGTACACAGTGGAATATTAGCCATGGAAAACAATGAAACACTGCTCTTTGAGGCACCAGAGATGAGCCTGGAGATAATCACAAAACATGAGGTAAGTCGGAAAGCAAAAGACCTATATCCTATGATATCCCTTAGAGGCGTTATCTAATCACTGACACAAATGAACATATTTCCACAGAGAAAGACACTCACAGACTTAGAAAACCAACTATGCTCATCTAAAAGGAAAGGTGGGGGGAATGGATAAATGAGATTAGTGTTACTATACATATCCAAATACATATTATATACATATTTCAAAACGACCGACCATATAGCAAGGGAGGTCTACAGAACACTCTGTAATATTTTACATGGGAAGAGGATCTGTAGAGTAGACATATATAATGTACAAATGAACCAGATTGTGTACCCCTAGGACAAACAATATTCTAGTCCTTACCCCGATTAAAAAAATTAACAAAAACAAGAAGTAATGAGACCTAAACTTATGGGGGTTTCTCCTGGCACATTCCATTCTAATTTACAACCTAGGAACACGACTTCCAGAAAGGCTCTGCTGCCCTAGTACTCAGATTTGGGAATGGAGAAATGCTGCCTCCTTGTGGCCATTTCCCACAACAGCAGCTTTCAACCCACTGCTAAAGGTCACTAAATATTCACCAACTTGCCATTCTGTAAATGACACCTGCCCTCCAAATAAATCCTGGGATCAAAAATGGAGCAAAAATTTCAAAAGAGGGCAACCTTCCAAGAAGACAATTTCAAGAGCTATGTGGTACTCACAGCTTTTCCTTTAAAGAAGAGGAAAGAAAAAGGTGTGGGAAAATGATATATTTTAGGAATTTTTAAAGACATGCAAACCCAAATTACAAAAACCTATCAGCTCACAGCAGTCAGAATGGCCATCAGCAAAAATGTTTCAAAAAATAAATGCTGAAGGGACTGTGGAGGAATGCGTACACTCGGCCCTAAGGGGGACGTGGTAAGAGCCACTAATGAAAACACAATGGAAGTGCCTTGAAAAGGTAAACACTGAGCTACCCGTCAATCAGTCATACCCACTGCTGGGCCTATCCCCTGAGAAAATGAGAATCAAAACGTCACAGGCTGGCAATCCTGCACTCCAGCCATATTGACCATAGCCAACATTTGGAAGCAATGAAAATGTCCATCAACAGAGGAACGCACCAAGAAGAACTCTTCCATGTACACAATGTAATATTGCTCCAATAATAAATATAAGGTAAATTTAAAAGACAAACATAAGTAAGGAGACATCAGCATTTGTGGGTTTCTTCAGGCACATTCCACTCTAATTTATAACCGAGGAACACCACTGGCCGGAAGGCCTGTTGCCCTAGTACCAGCACGGGGAACGTAGAAAGACCGCCACCCTCTGGCCGTTACCTGCAAACGCAGGTTTAAGCCTGTGCTAATGGTCACCGCAAAATGTCTTCAGGGAGGTAATGGCCAAAAAATTTTAAAATTATGACATACATACTTTAAGAAAACACTTTGAAGAACTAAGCGGTACTCACAGCCTGAAAAATGAAAAGGACCTGCCTTAAAGCTCAGTTTTAATGGATCATGAGACACATGCAAATTCAGCCACAAAGACGTATCAGCTCACACCAGTCAGAATAACCATCAGTAAAAAACCACAAAGAATAAATGCTGAAGGTGCTGTGGAGAAATGCAAACCCTCCACTTTAAGTGGGATGTAACCTGGAGAGAGCCACTCATGAGAGCAGAGTGGAGGTGCCGTTAAAAGGTAAACATTGAGCTACCGTACGATCCAGAGGCTTATTCCTGGACCTATAACCTAAGAAGACAGAATTGGAAAGAAAGAGGCAGGCAAATCTGCATTGCACAGTATTACCATAGCCAAGATATGGAAGTCACCAAAAAGTCCACCGACAGATGGGTGGACAAAGAAGAACTGCTACATGTACAGATGGATTATGAGCTAGCGATAAAATGAAGCAATGCCATTTGCAGCACCATAGATGACTCTAGAAGTAATCACGCAACTTGGAGTAAGTGAGAAAACGAAAGACCCATATCCTATCATACCACATAGAGGTGTTACCTAAAAATTGATACAAACGAAGATACTTCCACAGAGAAAGGCAATCACCGATTCAGTACAAAAACTTAAGGTTCACCAAATGGAAACGTGTGAGGATTGGGTACATTACCATATTGAGGTGAACAGAGATATACAAACACACGTGAAATATATAATCACCAAAGACCTACAGAATACCAAGAGAAGACTACTCAACATTGTGTCATAACCTACACGGGAAAAGATTCCAAAGAAGAATAGATATATGTATATGTGTGAAGGAACCACGTCTTGCACACCTAGACCAAACAAACCATTGTAATCGAATTTGCTGTGATAAAGAATAAAAATTTTGTTCAAAATACAAACAAGAAGGAATGACACATACACTTAAAGGGCTTTTTCCCGGCACATTCCATTGTAATTTACAACCTAGAACACGACTTCCATTAAGGCTCTGTTGCCCTAGTGACCAGATTTGGTAAAGGAGAAATGCTGCCCCCTTGTGGCCGTTTCCCGCAAGAGCAGCTTTAAACCCACAGCTACTGGTCACTTAAAATTCACAAGGGCTCAGGGATGTAAAGGACACCTGCCGTCAAAAATTGTGCTCAGGTGGGGAATGGACAAAAGAAATTCAAAACAGGCGAATGTTTCAAGAAGATAGTATGCAGAGGTAAGTATTCCTCACTCTCTTTAAACAAAAAAACAGGAAAATGGGTAAAAGCTCAACCTCAGGAATTATTAGACTCATGCAATCTAATCAACCAAAAGGTTTCAACTCACACCTGTCGACTGACCGTCAGCAAAAAGTCTACCAACAATAAATGCTGACGGGGTTGTAGAGAACTGTGTAACCTCTAGGTGCTGGTGGGATGGAAAGTGGTTAACAGCCAATAATGACCGCCGAAAGGAACTGCGTTGAAAAGTGAAAACTGAGGTACCATTCAATCCAGCAGGCACACCACTGGGCCTCTCACCTGAGAAGACCAGGATCGAAAAGACACAGGCTGCAAATGCTGCACTGCAGCCTTATTCAAAATAGCCAAGATGGGAAGCAACCAAAATGTCCATCAACAGGTGAATGGATAAAGAAGAAGGAGTCCATGTACACAGTGGAATATTAGCCATGGAAAACAATGAAACACTGCTCTTTGAGGCACCAGAGATGAGCCTGGAGATAATCACAAAACATGAGGTAAGTCGGAAAGCAAAAGACCTATATCCTATGATATCCCTTAGAGGCGTTATCTAATCACTGACACAAATGAACATATTTCCACAGAGAAAGACACTCACAGACTTAGAAAACCAACTATGCTCATCTAAAAGGAAAGGTGGGGGGAATGGATAAATGAGATTAGTGTTACTATACATATCCAAATACATATTATATACATATTTCAAAACGACCGACCATATAGCAAGGGAGGTCTACAGAACACTCTGTAATATTTTACATGGGAAGAGGATCTGTAGAGTAGACATATATAATGTACAAATGAACCAGATTGTGTACCCCTAGGACAAACAATATTCTAGTCCTTACCCCGATTAAAAAAATTAACAAAAACAAGAAGTAATGAGACCTAAACTTATGGGGGTTTCTCCTGGCACATTCCATTCTAATTTACAACCTAGGAACACGACTTCCAGAAAGGCTCTGCTGCCCTAGTACTCAGATTTGGGAATGGAGAAATGCTGCCTCCTTGTGGCCATTTCCCACAACAGCAGCTTTCAACCCACTGCTAAAGGTCACTAAATATTCACCAACTTGCCATTCTGTAAATGACACCTGCCCTCCAAATAAATCCTGGGATCAAAAATGGAGCAAAAATTTCAAAAGAGGGCAACCTTCCAAGAAGACAATTTCAAGAGCTATGTGGTACTCACAGCTTTTCCTTTAAAGAAGAGGAAAGAAAAAGGTGTGGGAAAATGATATATTTTAGGAATTTTTAAAGACATGCAAACCCAAATTACAAAAACCTATCAGCTCACAGCAGTCAGAATGGCCATCAGCAAAAATGTTTCAAAAAATAAATGCTGAAGGGACTGTGGAGGAATGCGTACACTCGGCCCTAAGGGGGACGTGGTAAGAGCCACTAATGAAAACACAATGGAAGTGCCTTGAAAAGGTAAACACTGAGCTACCCGTCAATCAGTCATACCCACTGCTGGGCCTATCCCCTGAGAAAATGAGAATCAAAACGTCACAGGCTGGCAATCCTGCACTCCAGCCATATTGACCATAGCCAACATTTGGAAGCAATGAAAATGTCCATCAACAGAGGAACGCACCAAGAAGAACTCTTCCATGTACACAATGTAATATTGCTCCAATAATAAATATAAGGTAAATTTAAAAGACAAACATAAGTAAGGAGACATCAGCATTTGTGGGTTTCTTCAGGCACATTCCACTCTAATTTATAACCGAGGAACACCACTGGCCGGAAGGCCTGTTGCCCTAGTACCAGCACGGGGAACGTAGAAAGACCGCCACCCTCTGGCCGTTACCTGCAAACGCAGGTTTAAGCCTGTGCTAATGGTCACCGCAAAATGTCTTCAGGGAGGTAATGGCCAAAAAATTTTAAAATTATGACATACATACTTTAAGAAAACACTTTGAAGAACTAAGCGGTACTCACAGCCTGAAAAATGAAAAGGACCTGCCTTAAAGCTCAGTTTTAATGGATCATGAGACACATGCAAATTCAGCCACAAAGACGTATCAGCTCACACCAGTCAGAATAACCATCAGTAAAAAACCACAAAGAATAAATGCTGAAGGTGCTGTGGAGAAATGCAAACCCTCCACTTTAAGTGGGATGTAACCTGGAGAGAGCCACTCATGAGAGCAGAGTGGAGGTGCCGTTAAAAGGTAAACATTGAGCTACCGTACGATCCAGAGGCTTATTCCTGGACCTATAACCTAAGAAGACAGAATTGGAAAGAAAGAGGCAGGCAAATCTGCATTGCACAGTATTACCATAGCCAAGATATGGAAGTCACCAAAAAGTCCACCGACAGATGGGTGGACAAAGAAGAACTGCTACATGTACAGATGGATTATGAGCTAGCGATAAAATGAAGCAATGCCATTTGCAGCACCATAGATGACTCTAGAAGTAATCACGCAACTTGGAGTAAGTGAGAAAACGAAAGACCCATATCCTATCATACCACATAGAGGTGTTACCTAAAAATTGATACAAACGAAGATACTTCCACAGAGAAAGGCAATCACCGATTCAGTACAAAAACTTAAGGTTCACCAAATGGAAACGTGTGAGGATTGGGTACATTACCATATTGAGGTGAACAGAGATATACAAACACACGTGAAATATATAATCACCAAAGACCTACAGAATACCAAGAGAAGACTACTCAACATTGTGTCATAACCTACACGGGAAAAGATTCCAAAGAAGAATAGATATATGTATATGTGTGAAGGAACCACGTCTTGCACACCTAGACCAAACAAACCATTGTAATCGAATTTGCTGTGATAAAGAATAAAAATTTTGTTCAAAATACAAACAAGAAGGAATGACACATACACTTAAAGGGCTTTTTCCCGGCACATTCCATTGTAATTTACAACCTAGAACACGACTTCCATTAAGGCTCTGTTGCCCTAGTGACCAGATTTGGTAAAGGAGAAATGCTGCCCCCTTGTGGCCGTTTCCCGCAAGAGCAGCTTTAAACCCACAGCTACTGGTCACTTAAAATTCACAAGGGCTCAGGGCTGTAAAGGACACCTGCCGTCAAAAATTGTGCTCAGGTGGGGAATGGACAAAAGAAATTCAAAACAGGCGAATGTTTCAAGAAGATAGTATGCAGAGGTAAGTATTCCTCACTCTCTTTAAACAAAAAAACAGGAAAATGGGTAAAAGCTCAACCTCAGGAATTATTAGACTCATGCAATCTAATCAACCAAAAGGTTTCAACTCACACCTGTCGACTGACCGTCAGCAAAAAGTCTACCAACAATAAATGCTGACGGGGTTGTAGAGAACTGTGTAACCTCTAGGTGCTGGTGAGATGTAAAGTGGTTAACAGCCAGTAAGGAGTACCAAAAGGAACTGCGTTGAAAAGTGAAAATTGAGGTACCACTCAATGCAACAGGCACACCACTGGGCCTCTCACCTGAGAAGACCAGGATCGAAAAGACACAGGCTGCAAAGGCTGCACTGCAGCCTTATTCAAAATAGCCAAGATGGGAAGCAACCAAAATGTCCATCAACAGGTGAATGGATAAAGAAGAAGGAGTCCATGTACACAATGGAATATTAGCCATGGAAAACAATGAAACACTGCTCTTTGAGGCACCAGAGATGAGCCTGGAGATAATCACAAAACATGAGGTAAGTCGGAAAGCAAAAGACCTATATCCTATGATATCCCTTAGAGGCGTTATCTAATCACTGACACAAATGAACATATTTCCACAGAGAAAGACACTCACAGACTTAGAAAACCAACTATGCTCATCTAAAAGGAAAGGTGGGGGGAATGGATAAATGAGATTAGTGTTACTATACATATCCAAATACATATTATATACATATTTCAAAACGACCGACCATATAGCAAGGGAGGTCTACAGAACACTCTGTAATATTTTACATGGGAAGAGGATCTGTAGAGTAGACATATATAATGTACAAATGAACCAGATTGTGTACCCCTAGGACAAACAATATTCTAGTCCTTACCCCGATTAAAAAAATTAACAAAAACAAGAAGTAATGAGACCTAAACTTATGGGGGTTTCTCCTGGCACATTCCATTCTAATTTACAACCTAGGAACACGACTTCCAGAAAGGCTCTGCTGCCCTAGTACTCAGATTTGGGAATGGAGAAATGCTGCCTCCTTGTGGCCATTTCCCACAACAGCAGCTTTCAACCCACTGCTAAAGGTCACTAAATATTCACCAACTTGCCATTCTGTAAATGACACCTGCCCTCCAAATAAATCCTGGGATCAAAAATGGAGCAAAAATTTCAAAAGAGGGCAACCTTCCAAGAAGACAATTTCAAGAGCTATGTGGTACTCACAGCTTTTCCTTTAAAGAGGAAAGAAAAGGTGTGGGAAAATGATATATTTTAGGAATTTTTAAAGACATGCAAACCCAAATTACAAAAACCTATCAGCTCACAGCAGTCACAATGGCCATCAGCAAAAATGTTTCAAAAAATAAATGCTGAAGGGACTGTGGAGGAATGCATACACTCGGCCCTAAGGGGGACGTGGTAAGAGCCACTAATGAAAACACAATGGAAGTGCCTTGAAAAGGTAAACACTGAGCTACCCGTCAATCAGTCATACCCACTGCTGGGCCTATCCCCTGAGAAAATGAGAATCAAAACGTCACAGGCTGGCAATCCTGCACTCCAGCCATATTGACCATAGCCAACATTTGGAAGCAATGAAAATGTCCATCAACAGAGGAACGCACCAAGAAGAACTCTTCCATGTACACAATGTAATATTGCTCCAATAATAAATATAAGGTAAATTTAAAAGACAAACATAAGTAAGGAGACATCAGCATTTGTGGGTTTCTTCAGGCACATTCCACTCTAATTTATAACCGAGGAACACCACTGGCCGGAAGGCCTGTTGCCCTAGTACCAGCATGGGGAACGTAGAAAGACTGCCACCCTCTGGCCGTTACCTGCAAACGCAGGTTTCAGCCTGTGCTAATGGTCACCGCAAAATGTCTTCAGGGAGGTAATGGCGAAAAAATTTTAAAATTATGACATACATACTTTAAGAAAACACTTTGAAGAACTAAGCTGTACTCACAGCCTGAAAAATGAAAAGGACCTGCCTTAAAGCTCAGTTTTAATGGATCATGAGACACATGCAAATTCAGCCACAAAGACGTATCAGCTCACACCAGTCAGAATAACCATCAGTAAAAAACCACAAAGAATAAATGCTGAAGGTGCTGTGGAGAAATGCAAACCCTCCACTTTAAGTGGGATGTAACCTGGAGAGAGCCACTCATGAGAGCAGAGTGGAGGTGCCGTTAAAAGGTAAACATTGAGCTACCGTACGATCCAGAGGCTTATTCCTGGACCTATAACCTAAGAAGACAGAATTGGAAAGAAAGAGGCAGGCAAATCTGCATTGCACAGTATTACCATAGCCAAGATATGGAAGTCACCAAAAAGTCCACCGACAGATGGGTGGACAAAGAAGAACGGCTACATGTACAGATGGATTATGAGCTAGCGATAAAATGAAGCAATGCCATTTGCAGCACCATAGATGACTCTAGAAGTAATCACGCAACTTGGAATAAGTGAGAAAGCGAAAGACACATATCCTATCATACCACATAGAGGTGTTACCTAAAAATTGATACAAACGAAGATACTTCCACAGAGAAAGGCAATCACAGATTCAGTACAAAAACTTAAGGTTCACCAAATGGAAAGGTGTGAGGATTGGGTACATTACCATATTGAGGTGAACAGAGATATACAAACACACGTGAAATATATAATCACCAAAGACCTACAGAATACCAAGAGAAGACTACTCAACATTGTGTCATAACCTACACGGGAAAAGATTCCAAAGAAGAATAGATATATGTATATGTGTGAAGGAACCACGTCTTGCACACCTAGACCAAACAAACCATTGTAATGGAATTTGCTGTGATAAAGAATAAAAATTTTGTTAAAAATACAAACAAGAAGGAATGACACATACACTTAAAGGGCTTTTTCCCGGCACATTCCATTGTACTTTACAACCTAGAACACGACTTCCATTAAGGCTCTGTTGCCCTAGTGACCAGATTTGGTAAAGGAGAAATGCTGCCCCCTTGTGGCCGTTTCCCGCAAGAGCAGCTTTAAACCCACAGCTACTGGTCACTTAAAATTCACAAGGGCTCAGGGCTGTAAAGGACACCTGCCGTCAAAAATTGTGCTCAGGTGGGGAATGGACAAAAGAAATTCAAATCAGGCGAATGTTTCAAGAAGATAGTATGCAGAGGTAAGTATTCCTCACTCTCTTTAAACAAAAAAACAGGAAAATGGGTAAAAGCTCAACCTCAGGAATTATTAGACTCATGCAATCTAATCAACCAAAAGGTTTCAACTCACACCTGTCGACTGACCGTCAGCAAAAAGTCTACCAACAATAAATGCTGACGGGGTTGTAGAGAACTGTGTAACCTCTAGGTGCTGGTGGGAAGGAAAGTGGTTAACAGCCAATAATGACTACCGAAAGGAACTGCGTTGAAAAGTGAAAACTGAGGTACCATTCAATCCAGCAGGCACACCACTGGGCCTCTCACCTGAGAAGACCAGGATCGAAAAGACACAGGCTGCAAAGGCTGCACTGCAGCCTTATTCAAAATAGCCAAGATGGGAAGCAACCAAAATGTCCATCAACAGGTGAATGGATAAAGAAGAAGGAGTCCATGTACACAATGGAATATTAGCCATGGAAAACAATGAAACACTGCTCTTTGAGGCACCAGAGATGAGCCTGGAGATAATCACAAAACATGAGGTAAGTCGGAAAGCAAAAGACCTATATCCTATGATATCCCTTAGAGGCGTTATCTAATCACTGACACAAATGAACATATTTCCACAGAGAAAGACACTCACAGACTTAGAAAACCAACTATGCTCATCTAAAAGGAAAGGTGGGGGGAATGGATAAATGAGATTAGTGTTACTATACATATCCAAATACATATTATATACATATTTCAAAACGACCGACCATATAGCAAGGGAGGTCTACAGAACACTCTGTAATATTTTACATGGGAAGAGGATCTGTAGAGTAGACATATATAATGTACAAATGAACCAGATTGTGTACCCCTAGGACAAACAATATTCTAGTCCTTACCCCGATTAAAAAAATTAACAAAAACAAGAAGTAATGAGACCTAAACTTATGGGGGTTTCTCCTGGCACATTCCATTCTAATTTACAACCTAGGAACACGACTTCCAGAAAGGCTCTGCTGCCCTAGTACTCAGATTTGGGAATGGAGAAATGCTGCCTCCTTGTGGCCATTTCCCACAACAGCAGCTTTCAACCCACTGCTAAAGGTCACTAAATATTCACCAACTTGCCATTCTGTAAATGACACCTGCCCTCCAAATAAATCCTGGGATCAAAAATGGAGCAAAAATTTCAAAAGAGGGCAACCTTCCAAGAAGACAATTTCAAGAGCTATGTGGTACTCACAGCTTTTCCTTTAAAGAGGAAAGAAAAGGTGTGGGAAAATGATATATTTTAGGAATTTTTAAAGACATGCAAACCCAAATTACAAAACCCTATCAGCTCACAGCAGTCAGAATGGCCATCAGCAAAAATTTTTCAAAAAATAAATGCTGAAGGGACTGTGGAGGAATGCGTACACTCGGCCCTAAGGGGGACGTGGTAAGAGCCACTAATGAAAACACAATGGAAGTGCCTTGAAAAGGTAAACACTGAGCTACCCGTCAATCAGTCATACCCACTGCTGGGCCTATCCCCTGAGAAAATGAGAATCAAAACGTCACAGGCTGGCAATCCTGCACTCCAGCCATATTGACCATAGCCAACATTTGGAAGCAATGAAAATGTCCATAAACAGAGGAACGCACCAAGAAGAACTCTTCCATGTACACAATGTAATATTGCTCCAATAATAAATATAAGGTAAATTTAAAAGACAAACATAAGTAAGGAGACATCAGCATTTGTGGGTTTCTTCAGGCCCAATCCACTCTAATTTATAACCGAGGAACACCACTGGCCGGAAGGCCTGTTGCCCTAGTACCAGCATGGGGAACGTAGAAAGACTGCCACCCTCTGGCCGTTACCTGCAAACGCAGGTTTCAGCCTGTGCTAATGGTCACCGCAAAATGTCTTCAGGGAGGTAATGGCGAAAAAATTTTAAAATTATGACATACATACTTTAAGAAAACACTTTGAAGAACTAAGCTGTACTCACAGCCTGAAAAATGAAAAGGACCTGCCTTAAAGCTCAGTTTTAATGGATCATGAGACACATGCAAATTCAGCCACAAAGACGTATCAGCTCACACCAGTCAGAATAACCATCAGTAAAAAACCACAAAGAATAAATGCTGAAGGTGCTGTGGAGAAATGCAAACCCTCCACTTTAAGTGGGATGTAACCTGGAGAGAGCCACTCATGAGAGCAGAGTGGAGGTGCCGTTAAAAGGTAAACATTGAGCTACCGTACGATCCAGAGGCTTATTCCTGGACCTATAACCTAAGAAGACAGAATTGGAAAGAAAGAGGCAGGCAAATCTGCATTGCACAGTATTACCATAGCCAAGATATGGAAGTCACCAAAAAGTCCACCGACAGATGGGTGGACAAAGAAGATCTGCTACATGTACAGATGGATTATGAGCTAGCGATAAAATGAAACAATGCCATTTGCAGCAGCATAGATGACTCTAGAAGTAATCACGCAACTTGGAGTAAGTGAGAAAGCGAAAGACACATATCCTATCATACCACATAGAGGTGTTACCTAAAAATTGATACAAACGAAGATACTTCCACAGAGAAAGGCAATCACAGATTCAGTACAAAAACTTAAGGTTCACCAAATGGAAAGGTGTGAGGATTGGGTACATTACCATATTGAGGTGAACAGAGATATACAAACACACGTGAAATATATAATCACCAAAGACCTACAGAATACCAAGAGAAGACTACTCAACATTGTGTCATAACCTACACGGGAAAAGATTCCAAAGAAGAATAGATATATGTATATGTGTGAAGGAACCACATCTTGCACACCTAGACCAAACAAACCATTGTAATCGAATTTGCTGTGATAAAGAATAAAAATTTTGTTAAAAATACAAACAAGAAGGAATGACACATACACTTAAAGGGCTTTTTCCCGGCACATTCCATTGTACTTTACAACCTAGAACACGACTTCCATTAAGGCTCTGTTGCCCTAGTGACCAGATTTGGTAAAGGAGAAATGCTGCCCCCTTGTGGCCGTTTCCCGCAAGAGCAGCTTGAAACCCACAGCTACTGGTCACTTAAAATTCACAAGGGCTCAGGGCTGTAAAGGACACCTGCCGTCAAAAATTGTGCTCAGGTGGGGAATGGACAAAAGAAATTCAAAACAGGCGAATGTTTCAAGAAGATAGTATGCAGAGGTAAGTATTCCTCACTCTCTTTAAACAAAAAAACAGGAAAATGGGTAAAAGCTCAACCTCAGGAATTATTAGACTCATGCAATCTAATCAACCAAAAGGTTTCAACTCACACCTGTCGACTGACCGTCAGCAAAAAGTCTACCAACAATAAATGCTGACGGGGTTGTAGAGAACTGTGTAACCTCTAGGTGCTGGTGGGAAGGAAAGTGGTTAACAGCCAATAATGACTACCGAAAGGAACTGCGTTGAAAAGTGAAAACTGAGGTACCATTCAATCCAGCAGGCACACCACTGGGCCTCTCACCTGAGAAGACCAGGATCGAAAAGACACAGGCTGCAAATGCTGCACTGCAGCCTTATTCAAAATAGCCAAGATGGGAAGCAACCAAAATGTCCATCAACAGGTGAATGGATAAAGAAGAAGGAGTCCATGTACACAATGGAATATTAGCCATGGAAAACAATGAAACACTGCTCTTTGAGGCACCAGAGATGAGCCTGGAGATAATCACAAAACATGAGGTAAGTCGGAAAGCAAAAGACCTATATCCTATGATATCCCTTAGAGGCGTTATCTAATCACTGACACAAATGAACATATTTCCACAGAGAAAGACACTCACAGACTTAGAAAACCAACTATGCTCATCTAAAAGGAAAGGTGGGGGGAATGGATAAATGAGATTAGTGTTACTATACATATCCAAATACATATTATATACATATTTCAAAACGACCGACCATATAGCAAGGGAGGTCTACAGAACACTCTGTAATATTTTACATGGGAAGAGGATCTGTAGAGTAGACATATATAATGTACAAATGAACCAGATTGTGTACCCCTAGGACAAACAATATTCTAGTCCTTACCCCGATTAAAAAAATTAACAAAAACAAGAAGTAATGAGACCTAAACTTATGGGGGTTTCTCCTGGCACATTCCATTCTAATTTACAACCTAGGAACACGACTTCCAGAAAGGCTCTGCTGCCCTAGTACTCAGATTTGGGAATGGAGAAATGCTGCCTCCTTGTGGCCATTTCCCACAACAGCAGCTTTCAACCCACTGCTAAAGGTCACTAAATATTCACCAACTTGCCATTCTGTAAATGACACCTGCCCTCCAAATAAATCCTGGGATCAAAAATGGAGCAAAAATTTCAAAAGAGGGCAACCTTCCAAGAAGACAATTTCAAGAGCTATGTGGTACTCACAGCTTTTCCTTTAAAGAGGAAAGAAAAGGTGTGGGAAAATGATATATTTTAGGAATTTTTAAAGACATGCAAACCCAAATTACAAAACCCTATCAGCTCACAGCAGTCAGAATGGCCATCAGCAAAAATTTTTCAAAAAATAAATGCTGAAGGGACTGTGGAGGAATGCGTACACTCGGCCCTAAGGGGGACGTGGTAAGAGCCACTAATGAAAACACAATGGAAGTGCCTTGAAAAGGTAAACACTGAGCTACCCGTCAATCAGTCATACCCACTGCTGGGCCTATCCCCTGAGAAAATGAGAATCAAAACGTCACAGGCTGGCAATCCTGCACTCCAGCCATATTGACCATAGCCAACATTTGGAAGCAATGAAAATGTCCATAAACAGAGGAACGCACCAAGAAGAACTCTTCCATGTACACAATGTAATATTGCTCCAATAATAAATATAAGGTAAATTTAAAAGACAAACATAAGTAAGGAGACATCAGCATTTGTGGGTTTCTTCAGGCCCAATCCACTCTAATTTATAACCGAGGAACACCACTGGCCGGAAGGCCTGTTGCCCTAGTACCAGCATGGGGAACGTAGAAAGACTGCCACCCTCTGGCCGTTACCTGCAAACGCAGGTTTCAGCCTGTGCTAATGGTCACCGCAAAATGTCTTCAGGGAGGTAATGGCGAAAAAATTTTAAAATTATGACATACATACTTTAAGAAAACACTTTGAAGAACTAAGCTGTACTCACAGCCTGAAAAATGAAAAGGACCTGCCTTAAAGCTCAGTTTTAATGGATCATGAGACACATGCAAATTCAGCCACAAAGACGTATCAGCTCACACCAGTCAGAATAACCATCAGTAAAAAACCACAAAGAATAAATGCTGAAGGTGCTGTGGAGAAATGCAAACCCTCCACTTTAAGTGGGATGTAACCTGGAGAGAGCCACTCATGAGAGCAGAGTGGAGGTGCCGTTAAAAGGTAAACATTGAGCTACCGTACGATCCAGAGGCTTATTCCTGGACCTATAACCTAAGAAGACAGAATTGGAAAGAAAGAGGCAGGCAAATCTGCATTGCACAGTATTACCATAGCCAAGATATGGAAGTCACCAAAAAGTCCACCGACAGATGGGTGGACAAAGAAGATCTGCTACATGTACAGATGGATTATGAGCTAGCGATAAAATGAAACAATGCCATTTGCAGCAGCATAGATGACTCTAGAAGTAATCACGCAACTTGGAGTAAGTGAGAAAGCGAAAGACACATATCCTATCATACCACATAGAGGTGTTACCTAAAAATTGATACAAACGAAGATACTTCCACAGAGAAAGGCAATCACAGATTCAGTACAAAAACTTAAGGTTCACCAAATGGAAAGGTGTGAGGATTGGGTACATTACCATATTGAGGTGAACAGAGATATACAAACACACGTGAAATATATAATCACCAAAGACCTACAGAATACCAAGAGAAGACTACTCAACATTGTGTCATAACCTACACGGGAAAAGATTCCAAAGAAGAATAGATATATGTATATGTGTGAAGGAACCACATCTTGCACACCTAGACCAAACAAACCATTGTAATCGAATTTGCTGTGATAAAGAATAAAAATTTTGTTAAAAATACAAACAAGAAGGAATGACACATACACTTAAAGGGCTTTTTCCCGGCACATTCCATTGTACTTTACAACCTAGAACACGACTTCCATTAAGGCTCTGTTGCCCTAGTGACCAGATTTGGTAAAGGAGAAATGCTGCCCTCTTGTGGCCGTTTCCCGCAAGAGCAGCTTTAAACCCACAGCTACTGGTCACTTAAAATTCACAAGGGCTCAGGGCTGTAAAGGACACCTGCCGTCAAAAATTGTGCTCAGGTGGGGAATGGACAAAAGAAATTCAAAACAGGCGAATGTTTCATGAAGATAGTATGCAGAGGTAAGTATTCCTCACTCTCTTTAAACAAAAAAACAGGAAAATGGGTAAAAGCTCAACCTCAGGAATGATTAGACTCATGCAATCTAATCAACCAAAAGGTTTCAACTCACACCTGTCGACTGACCGTCAGCAAAAAGTCTACCAACAATAAATGCTGACGGGGTTGTAGAGAACTGTGTAACCTCTAGGTGCTGGTGAGATGTAAAGTGGTTAACAGCCAGTAAGGAGTACCAAAAGGAACTGCGTTGAAAAGTGAAAACTGAGGTACCACTCAATGCAACAGGCACACCACTGGGCCTCTCACCTGAGAAGACCAGGATCGAAAAGACACAGGCTGCAAAGGCTGCACTGCAGCCTTATTCAAAATAGCCAAGATGGGAAGCAACCAAAATATCCATCAACAGGTGAATGGATAAAGAAGAAGGAGTCCATGTACACAATGGAATATTAGCCATGGAAAACAATGAAACACTGCTCTTTGAGGCACCAGAGATGAGCCTGGAGATAATCACAAAACATGAGGTAAGTCGGAAAGCAAAAGACCTATATCCTATGATATCCCTTAGAGGCGTTATCTAATCACTGACACAAATGAACATATTTCCACAGAGAAAGACACTCACAGACTTAGAAAACCAACTATGCTCATGTAAAAGGAAAGGTGGGGGGAATGGATAAATGAGATTAGTGTTACTATACATATCCAAATACATATTATATACATATTTCAAAACGACCGACCATATAGCAAGGGAGGTCTACAGAACACTCTGTAATATTTTACATGGGAAGAGGATCTGTAGAGTAGACATATATAATGTACAAATGAACCAGATTGTGTACCCCTAGGACAAACAATATTCTAGTCCTTACCCCGATTAAAAAAATTAACAAAAACAAGAAGTAATGAGACCTACACTTATGGGGGTTTCTCCTGGCACATTCCATTCTAATTTACAACCTAGGAACACGACTTCCAGAAAGGCTCTGCTGCCCTAGTACTCAGATTTGGGAATGGAGAAATGCTGCCTCCTTGTGGCCATTTCCCACAACAGCAGCTTTCAACCCACTGCTAAAGGTCACTAAGTATTCACCAACTTGCAATTCTGTAAATGACACCTGCCCTCCAAATAAATCCTGGGATCAAAAATGGAGCAAAAATTTCAAAAGAGGGCAACCTTCCAAGAAGACAATTTCAAGAGCTATGTGGTACTCACAGCTTTTCCTTTAAAAAGGAAAGAAAACGTGTGGGAAAATGATATATTTTAGGAATTTTTAAAGACATGCAAACCCAAATTACAAAACCCTATCAGCTCACAGCAGTCAGAATGGCCATCAGCAAAAATGTTTCAAAAAATAAATGCTGAAGGGACTGTGGAGGAATGCGTACACTCGGCCCTAAGGGGGACGTGGTAAGAGCCACTAATGAAAACACAATGGAAGTGCCTTGAAAAGGTAAACACTGAGCTACCCGTCAATCAGTCATACCCACTGCTGGGCCTATCCCCTGAGAAAATGAGAATCAAAACGTCACAGGCTGGCAACCCTGCACTCCAGCCATATTGACCATAGCCAACATTTGGAAGCAATGAAAATGTCCATCAACAGAGGAACGCACCAAGAAGAACTGTTCCATGTACACAATGTAATATTGCTCCAATAATAAATATAAGGTAAATTTAAAAGACAAACATAAGTAAGGAGACATCAGCATTTGTGGGTTTCTTCAGGCACATTCCACTCTAATTTATAACCGAGGAACACCACTGGCCGGAAGGCCTGTTGCCCTAGTACCAGCATGGGGAACGTAGAAAGACTGCCACCCTCTGGCCGTTACCTGCAAACGCAGGTTTAAGCCTGTGCTAATGGTCACCGCAAAATGTCTTCAGGGAGGTAATGGCCAAAAAATTTTAAAATTATGACATACATACTTTAAGAAAACACTTTGAAGAACTAAGCGGTACTCACAGCCTGAAAAATGAAAAGGACCTGCCTTAAAGCTCAGTTTTAATGGATCATGAGACACATGCAAATTCAGCCACAAAGACGTATCAGCTCACACCAGTCAGAATAACCATCAGTAAAAAACCACAAAGAATAAATGCTGAAGGTGCTGTGGAGAAATGCAAACCCTCCACTTTAAGTGGGATGTAACCTGGAGAGAGCCACTCATGAGAGCAGAGTGGAGGTGCCGTTAAAAGGTAAACATTGAGCTACCGTACGATCCAGAGGCTTATTCCTGGACCTATAACCTAAGAAGACAGAATTGGAAAGAAAGAGGCAGGCAAATCTGCATTGCACAGTATTACCATAGCCAAGATATGGAAGTCACCAAAATGTCCACCGACAGATGGGTGGACAAAGAAGAACTGCTACATGTACAGATGGATTATGAGCTAGCGATAAAATGAAGCAATGCCATTTGCAGCAGCATAGATGACTCTAGAAGTAATCACGCAACTTGGAGTAAGTGAGAAAACGAAAGACACATATCCTATCATACCACATAGAGGTGTTACCTAAAAATTGATACAAACGAAGATACTTCCACAGAGAAAGGCAATCACAGATTCAGTACAAAAACTTAAGGTTCACCAAATGGAAAGGTGTGAGGATTGGGTACATTACCATATTGAGGTGAACAGAGATATACAAACACACGTGAAATATATAATCACCAAAGACCTACAGAATACCAAGAGAAGACTACTCAACATTGTGTCATAACCTACACGGGAAAAGATTCCAAAGAAGAATAGATATATGTATATGTGTGAAGGAACCACGTCTTGCACACCTAGACCAAACAAACCATTGTAATCGAATTTGCTGTGATAAAGAATAAAAATTTTGTTAAAAATACAAACAAGAAGGAATGACACATACACTTAAAGGGCTTTTTCCCGGCACATTCCATTGTACTTTACAACCTAGAACACGACTTCCATTAAGGCTCTGTTGCCCTAGTGACCAAATTTGGTAAAGGAGAAATGCTGCCCCCTTGTGGCCGTTTCCCGCAAGAGCAGCTTTAAACCCACAGCTACTGGTCACTTAAAATTCACAAGGGCTCAGGGCTGTAAAGGACACCTGCCGTCAAAAATTGTGCTCAGGTGGGGAATGGACAAAAGAAATTCAAAACAGGCGAATGTTTCAAGAAGATAGTATGCAGAGGTAAGAATTCCTCACTCTCTTTAAACAAAAAAACAGGAAAATGGGTAAAAGCTCAACCTCAGGAATGATTAGACTCATGCAATCTAATCAACCAAAAGGTTTCAACTCACACCTGTCGACTGACCGTCAGCAAAAAGTCTACCAACAATAAATGCTGACGGGGTTGTAGAGAACTGTGTAACCTCTAGGTGCTGGTGAGATGTAAAGTGGTTAACAGCCAGTAAGGAGTACCAAAAGGAACTGCGTTGAAAAGTGAAAATTGAGGTACCACTCAATGCAACAGGCACACCACTGGGCCACTCACCTGAGAAGACCAGGATCGAAAAGACACAGGCTGCAAAGGCTGCACTGCAGCCTTATTCAAAATAGCCAAGATGGGAAGCAACCAAAATGTCCATCAACAGGTGAATGGATAAAGAAGAAGGAGTCCATGTACACAGTGGAATATTAGCCATGGAAAACAATGAAACACTGCTCTTTGAGGCACCAGAGATGAGCCTGGAGATAATCACAAAACATGAGGTAAGTCGGAAAGCAAAAGACCTATATCCTATGATATCCCTTAGAGGCGTTATCTAATCACTGACACAAATGAACATATTTCCACAGAGAAAGACACTCACAGACTTAGAAAACCAACTATGCTCATCTAAAAGGAAAGGTGGGGGGAATGGATAAATGAGATTAGTGTTACTATACATATCCAAATACATATTATATACATATTTCAAAACGACCGACCATATAGCAAGGGAGGTCTACAGAACACTCTGTAATATTTTACATGGGAAGAGGATCTGTAGAGTAGACATATATAATGTACAATTGAACCAGATTGTGTACCCCTAGGACAAACAATATTCTAGTCCTTACCCCGATTAAAAAAATTAACAAAAACAAGAAGTAATGAGACCTAAACTTATGGGGGTTTCTCCTGGCACATTCCATTCTAATTTACAACCTAGGAACACGACTTCCAGAAAGGCTCTGCTGCCCTAGTACTCAGATTTGGGAATGGAGAAATGCTGCCTCCTTGTGGCCATTTCCCACAACAGCAGCTTTCAACCCACTGCTAAAGGTCACTAAATATTCACCAACTTGCCATTCTGTAAATGACACCTGCCCTCCAAATAAATCCTGGGATCAAAAATGGAGCAAAAATTTCAAAAGAGGGCAACCTTCCAAGAAGACAATTTCAAGAGCTATGTGGTACTCACAGCTTTTCCTTTAAAGAAGAGGAAAGAAAAAGGTGTGGGAAAATGATATATTTTAGGAATTTTTAAAGACATGCAAACCCAAATTACAAAAACCTATCAGCTCACAGCAGTCAGAATGGCCATCAGCAAAAATGTTTCAAAAAATAAATGCTGAAGGGACTGTGGAGGAATGCGTACACTCGGCCCTAAGGGGGACGTGGTAAGAGCCACTAATGAAAACACAATGGAAGTGCCTTGAAAAGGTAAACACTGAGCTACCCGTCAATCAGTCATACCCACTGCTGGGCCTATCCCCTGAGAAAATGAGAATCAAAACGTCACAGGCTGGCAATCCTGCACTCCAGCCATATTGACCATAGCCAACATTTGGAAGCAATGAAAATGTCCATCAACAGAGGAACGCACCAAGAAGAACTGTTCCATGTACACAATGTAATATTGCTCCAATAATAAATATAAGGTAAATTTAAAAGACAAACATAAGTAAGGAGACATCAGCATTTGTGGGTTTCTTCATGCACAATCCACTCTAATTTATAACCGAGGAACACCACTGGCCGGAAGGCCTGTTGCCCTAGTACCAGCATGGGGAACGTAGAAAGACTGCCACCCTCTGGCCGTTACCTGCAAACGCAGGTTTAAGCCTGTGCTAATGGTTACCGCAAAATGTCTTCAGGGAGGTAATGGCCAAAAAATTTTAAAATTATGACATACATACTTTAAGAAAACACTTTGAAGAACTAAGCGGTACTCACAGCCTGAAAAATGAAAAGGACCTGCCTTAAAGCTCAGTTTTAATGGATCATGAGAAACATGCAAATTCAGCCACAAAGACGTATCAGCTCACACCAGTCAGAATAACCATCAGTAAAAAACCACAAAGAATAAATCCTGAAGGTGCTGTGGAGAAATGCAAACCCTCCACTTTAAGTGGGATGAAACCTGGAGAGAGTCACTCATGAGAGCAGAGTGGAGGTGCCGTTAAAAGGTAAACATTGAGCTACCGTACGATCCAGAGGCTTATTCCTGGACCTATAACCTAAGAAGACAGAATTGGAAAGAAAGAGGCAGGCAAATCTGCATTGCACAGTATTACCATAGCCAAGATATGGAAGTCACCAAAAAGTCCACCGACAGATGGGTGGACAAAGAAGAACTGCTACATGTACAGATGGATTATGAGCTAGCGATAAAATGAAACAATGCCATTTGCAGCACCATAGATGACTCTAGAAGTAATCACGCAACTTGGAGTAAGTGAGAAAGCGAAAGACACATATCCTATCATACCACATAGAGGTGTTACCTAAAAATTGATACAAACGAAGATACTTCCACAGAGAAAGGCAATCACAGATTCAGTACAAAAACTTAAGGTTCACCAAATGGAAAGGTGTGAGGATTGGGTACATTACCATATTGAGGTGAACAGAGATATACAAACACACGTGAAATATATAATCACCAAAGACCTACAGAATACCAAGAGAAGACTACTCAACATTGTGTCATAACCTACACGGGAAAAGATTCCAAAGAAGAATAGATATATGTATATGTGTGAAGGAACCACATCTTGCACACCTAGACCAAACAAACCATTGTAATCGAATTTGCTGTGATAAAGAATAAAAATTTTGTTAAAAATACAAACAAGAAGGAATGACACATACACTTAAAGGGCTTTTTCCCGGCACATTCCATTGTACTTTACAACCTAGAACACGACTTCCATTAAGGCTCTGTTGCCCTAGTGACCAGATTTGGTAAAGGAGAAATGCTGCCCCCTTGTGGCCGTTTCCCGCAAGAGCAGCTTTATACCCACAGCTACTGGTCACTTAAAATTCACAAGGGCTCAGGGCTGTAAAGGACACCTGCCGTCAAAAATTGTGCTCAGGTGGGGAATGGACAAAAGAAATTCAAAACAGGCGAATGTTTCAAGAAGATAGTATGCAGAGGTAAGTATTCCTCACTCTCTTTAAACAAAAAAACAGGAAAATGGGTAAAAGCTCAACCTCAGGAATGATTAGACTCATGCAATCTAATCAACCAAAAGGTTTCAACTCACACCTGTCGACTGACCGTCAGCAAAAAGTCTACCAACAATAAATGCTGACGGGGTTGTAGAGAACTGTGTAACCTCTAGGTGCTGGTGAGATGTAAAGTGGTTAACAGCCAGTAAGGAGTACCAAAAGGAACTGCGTTGAAAAGTGAAAATTGAGGTACCACTCAATGCAACAGGCACACCACTGGGCCTCTCACCTGAGAAGACCAGGATCGAAAAGACACAGGCTGCAAAGGCTGCACTGCAGCCTTATTCAAAATAGCCAAGATGGGAAGCAACCAAAATGTCCATCAACAGGTGAATGGATAAAGAAGAAGGAGTCCATGTACACAGTGGAATATTAGCCATGGAAAACAATGAAACACTGCTCTTTGAGGCACCAGAGATGAGCCTGGAGATAATCACAAAACATGAGGTAAGTCGGAAAGCAAAAGACCTATATCCTATGATATCCCTTAGAGGCGTTATCTAATCACTGACACAAATGAACATATTTCCACAGAGAAAGACACTCACAGACTTAGAAAACCAACTATGCTCATCTAAAAGGAAAGGTGGGGGGAATGGATAAATGAGATTAGTGTTACTATACATATCCAAATACATATTATATACATATTTCAAAACGACCGACCATATAGCAAGGGAGGTCTACAGAACACTCTGTAATATTTTACATGGGAAGAGGATCTGTAGAGTAGACATATATAATGTACAAATGAACCAGATTGTGTACCCCTAGGACAAACAATATTCTAGTCCTTACCCCGATTAAAAAAATTAACAAAAACAAGAAGTAATGAGACCTAAACTTATGGGGGTTTCTCCTGGCACATTCCATTCTAATTTACAACCTAGGAACACGACTTCCAGAAAGGCTCTGCTGCCCTAGTACTCAGATTTGGGAATGGAGAAATGCTGCCTCCTTGTGGCCATTTCCCACAACAGCAGCTTTCAACCCACTGCTAAAGGTCACTAAATATTCACCAACTTGCCATTCTGTAAATGACACCTGCCCTCCAAATAAATCCTGGGATCAAAAATGGAGCAAAAATTTCAAAAGAGGGCAACCTTCCAAGAGGACAATTTCAAGAGCTATGTGGTACTCACAGCTTTTCCTTTAAAGAGGAAAGAAAACGGTGTGGGAAAATGATATATTTTAGGAATTTTTAAAGACATGCAAACCCAAATTACAAAACCCTATCAGCTCACAGCAGTCAGAATGGCCATCAGCAAAAATGTTTCAAAAAATAAATGCTGAAGGGACTGTGGAGGAATGCGTACACTCGGCCCTAAGGGGGACGTGGTAAGAGCCACTAATGAAAACACAATGGAAGTGCCTTGAAAAGGTAAACACTGAGCTACCCG
Organism: Eschrichtius robustus; assembly: GCF_028021215.1. Taxonomy (NCBI): domain Eukaryota; kingdom Metazoa; phylum Chordata; class Mammalia; order Artiodactyla; family Eschrichtiidae; genus Eschrichtius; species Eschrichtius robustus. The sequence goes on from NC_090828.1 coordinate 119,161,620, forward strand.
TCAATCAGTCATACCCACTGCTGGGCCTATCCCCTGAGAAAATGAGAATCAAAACGTCACAGGCTGGCAATCCTGCACTCCAGCCATATTGACCATAGCCAACATTTGGAAGCAATGAAAATGTCCATCAACAGAGGAACGCACCAAGAAGAACTCTTCCATGTACACAATGTAATATTGCTCCAATAATAAATATAAGGTAAATTTAAAAGACAAACATAAGTAAGGAGACATCAGCATTTGTGGGTTTCTTCAGGCACATTCCACTCTAATTTATAACCGAGGAACACCACTGGCCGGAAGGCCTGTTGCTCTAGTACCAGCACGGGGAACGTAGAAAGACCGCCACCCTCTGGACGTTACCTGCAAACGCAGGTTTAAGCCTGTGCTAATGGTCACCGCAAAATGTCTTCAGGGAGGTAATGGCCAAAAAATTTTAAAATTATGACATACATACTTTAAGAAAACACTTTGAAGAACTAAGCGGTACTCACAGCCTGAAAAATAAAAAGGACCTGCCTTAAAGCTCAGTTTTAATGGATCATGAGACACATGCAAATTCAGCCACAAAGACGTATCAGCTCACACCAGTCAGAATAACCATCAGTAAAAAACCACAAAGAATAAATGCTGAAGGTGCTGTGGAGAAATGCAAACCCTCCACTTTAAGTGGGATGTAACCTGGAGAGAGCCACTCATGAGAGCAGAGTGGAGGTGCCGTTAAAAGGTAAACATTGAGCTACCGTACGATCCAGAGGCTTATTCCTGGACCTATAACCTAAGAAGACAGAATTGGAAAGAAAGAGGCAGGCAAATCTGCATTGCACAGTATTACCATAGCCAAGATATGGAAGTCACCAAAAAGTCCACCGACAGATGGGTGGACAAAGAAGAACTGCTACATGTACAGATGGATTATGAGCTAGCGATAAAATGAAGCAATGCCATTTGCAGCACCATAGATGACTCTAGAAGTAATCACGCAACTTGGAGTAAGTGAGAAAACGAAAGACCCATATCCTATCATACCACATAGAGGTGTTACCTAAAAATTGATACAAACGAAGATACTTCCACAGAGAAAGGCAATCACCGATTCAGTACAAAAACTTAAGGTTCACCAAATGGAAACGTGTGAGGATTGGGTACATTACCATATTGAGGTGAACAGAGATATACAAACACACGTGAAATATATAATCACCAAAGACCTACAGAATACCAAGAGAAGACTACTCAACATTGTGTCATAACCTACACGGGAAAAGATTCCAAAGAAAATAGATATATGTATATGTGTGAAGGAACCACGTCTTGCACACCTAGACCAAACAAACCATTGTAATCGAATTTGCTGTGATAAAGAATAAAAATTTTGTTAAAAATACAAACAAGAAGGAATGACACATACACTTAAAGGGCTTTTTCCCGGCACATTCCATTGTACTTTACAACCTAGAACACGACTTCCATTAAGGCTCTGTTGCCCTAGTGACCAGATTTGGTAAAGGAGAAATGCTGCCCCCTTGTGGCCGTTTCCCGCAAGAGCAGCTTGAAACCCACAGCTACTGGTCACTTAAAATTCACAAGGGCTCAGGGCTGTAAAGGACACCTGCCGTCAAAAATTGTGCTCAGGTGGGGAATGGACAAAAGAAATTCAAAACAGGCGAATGTTTCAAGAAGATAGTATGCAGAGGTAAGTATTCCTCACTCTCTTTAAACAAAAAAACAGGAAAATGGGTAAAAGCTCAACCTCAGGAATTATTAGACTCATGCAATCTAATCAACCAAAAGGTTCCAACTCACACCTGTCGACTGACCGTCAGCAAAAAGTCTACCAACAATAAATGCTGACGGGGTTGTAGAGAACTGTGTAACCTCTAGGTGCTGGTGGGATGGAAAGTGGTTAACAGCCAATAATGACCACCGAAAGGAACTGCGTTGAAAAGTGAAAACTGAGGTACCATTCAATCCTGCAGGCACACCACTGGGCCTCTCACCTGAGAAGACCAGGATCGAAAAGACACAGGCTGCAAATGCTGCACTGCAGCCTTATTCAAAATAGCCAAGATGGGAAGCAACCAAAATGTCCATCAACAGGTGAATGGATAAAGAAGAAGGAGTCCATGTACACAATGGAATATTAGCCATGGAAAACAATGAAACACTGCTCTTTGAGGCACCAGAGATGAGCCTGGAGATAATCACAAAACATGAGGTAAGTCGGAAAGCAAAAGACCTATATCCTATGATATCCCTTAGAGGCGTTATCTAATCACTGACACAAATGAACATATTTCCACAGAGAAAGACACTCACAGACTTAGAAAACCAACTATGCTCATCTAAAAGGAAAGGTGGGGGGAATGGATAAATGAGATTAGTGTTACTATACATATCCAAATACATATTATATACATATTTCAAAACGACCGACCATATAGCAAGGGAGGTCTACAGAACACTCTGTAATATTTTACATGGGAAGAGGATCTGTAGAGTAGACATATATAATGTACAAATGAACCAGATTGTGTACCCCTAGGACAAACAATATTCTAGTCCATACCCCGATTAAAAAAATTAACAAAAACAAGAAGTAATGAGACCTAAACTTATGGGGGTTTCTCCTGGCACATTCCATTCTAATTTACAACCTAGGAACACGACTTCCAGAAAGGCTCTGCTGCCCTAGTACTCAGATTTGGGAATGGAGAAATGCTGCCTCCTTGTGGCCATTTCCCACAACAGCAGCTTTCAACCCACTGCTAAAGGTCACTAAATATTCACCAACTTGCCATTCTGTAAATGACACCTGCCCTCCAAATAAATCCTGGGATCAAAAATGGAGCAAAAATTTCAAAAGAGGGCAACCTTCCAAGAAGACAATTTCAAGAGCTATGTGGTACTCACAGCTTTTCCTTTAAAGAAGAGGAAAGAAAAAGGTGTGGGAAAATGATATATTTTAGGAATTTTTAAAGACATGCAAACCCAAATTACAAAAACCTATCAGCTCACAGCAGTCAGAATGGCCATCAGCAAAAATGTTTCAAAAAATAAATGCTGAAGGGACTGTGGAGGAATGCGTACACTCGGCCCTAAGGGGGACGTGGTAAGAGCCACTAATGAAAACACAATGGAAGTGCCTTGAAAAGGTAAACACTGAGCTACCCGTCAATCAGTCATACCCACTGCTGGGCCTATCCCCTGAGAAAATGAGAATCAAAACGTCACAGGCTGGCAATCCTGCACTCCAGCCATATTGACCATAGCCAACATTTGGAAGCAATGAAAATGTCCATCAACAGAGGAACGCACCAAGAAGAACTCTTCCATGTACACAATGTAATATTGCTCCAATAATAAATATAAGGTAAATTTAAAAGACAAACATAAGTAAGGAGACATCAGCATTTGTGGGTTTCTTCAGGCACATTCCACTCTAATTTATAACCGAGGAACACCACTGGCCGGAAGGCCTGTTGCCCTAGTACCAGCACGGGGAACGTAGAAAGACCGCCACCCTCTGGCCATTACCTGCAAACGCAGGTTTAAGCCTGTGCTAATGGTCACCGCAAAATGTCTTCAGGGAGGTAATGGCCAAAAAATTTTAAAATTATGACATACATACTTTAAGAAAACACTTTGAAGAACTAAGCGGTACTCACAGCCTGAAAAATGAAAAGGACCTGCCTTAAAGCTCAGTTTTAATGGATCATGAGAAACATGCAAATTCAGCCACAAAGACGTATCAGCTCACACCAGTCAGAATAACCATCAGTAAAAAACCACAAAGAATAAATCCTGAAGGTGATGTGGAGAAATGCAAACCCTCCACTTTAAGTGGGATGTAACCTGGAGAGAGCCACTCATGAGAGCAGAGTGGAGGTGCCGTTAAAAGTAAACATTGAGCTACCGTACGATCCAGAGGCTTATTCCTGGACCTATTACCTAAGAAGACAGAATTGGAAAGAAAGAGGCAGGCAAATCTGCATTGCACAGTATTACCATAGCCAAGATATGGAAGTCACCAAAAAGTCCACCGACAGATGGGTGGACAAAGAAGAACTGCTACATGTACAGATGGATTATGAGCTAGCGATAAAATGAAGCAATGCCATTTGCAGCACCATAGATGACTCTAGAAGTAATCACGCAACTTGGAGTAAGTGAGAAAACGAAAGACACATATCCTATCATACCACATAGAGGTGTTACCTAAAAATTGATACAAACGAAGATACTTCCACAGAGAAAGGCAATCACAGATTCAGTACAAAAACTTAAGGTTCACCAAATGGAAAGGTGTGAGGATTGGGTACATTACCATATTGAGGTGAACAGAGATATACAAACACACGTGAAATATATAATCACCAAACACCTACAGAATACCAAGAGAAGACTACTCAACATTGTGTCATAACCTACACGGGAAAAGATTCCAAAGAAGAATAGATATATGTATATGTGTGAAGGAACCACGTCTTGCATACCTAGACCAAACAAACCATTGTAATCGAATTTGCTGTGATAAAGAATAAAAATTTTGTTAAAAATACAAACAAGAAGGAATGACACATACACTTAAAGGGCTTTTTCCCGGCACATTCCATTGTACTTTACAACCTAGAACACGACTTCCATTAAGGCTCTGTTGCCCTAGTGACCAGATTTGGTAAAGGAGAAATGCTGCCCCCTTGTGGCCGTTTCCCGCAAGAGCAGCTTTAAACCCACAGCTACTGGTCACTTAAAATTCACAAGGGCTCAGGGCTCTAAAGGACACCTGCCGTCAAAAATTGTGCTCAGGTGGGGAATGGACAAAAGAAATTCAAAACAGGCGAATGTTTCAAGAAGATAGTATGCAGAGGTAAGTATTCCTCACTCTCTTTAAACAAAAAAACAGGAAAATGGGTAAAAGCTCAACCTCAGGAATTATTAGACTCATGCAATCTAATCAACCAAAAGGTTCCAACTCACACCTGTCGACTGACCGTCAGCAAAAAGTCTACCAACAATAAATGCTGACGGGGTTGTAGAGAACTGTGTAACCTCTAGGTGCTGGTGGGATGGAAAGTGGTTAAGAGCCAATAATGACCGCCGAAAGGAACTGCGTTGAAAAGTGAAAACTGAGGTACCATTCAATCCAGCAGGCACACCACTGGGCCTCTCACCTGAGAAGACCAGGATCGAAAAGACACAGGCTGCAAAGGCTGCACTGCAGCCTTATTCAAAATAGCCAAGATGGGAAGCAACCAAAATGTCCATCAACAGGTGAATGGATAAAGAAGAAGGAGTCCATGTACACAGTGGAATATTAGCCATGGAAAACAATGAAACACTGCTCTTTGAGGCACCAGAGATGAGCCTGGAGATAATCACAAAACATGAGGTAAGTCGGAAAGCAAAAGACCTATATCCTATGATATCCCTTAGAGGCGTTATCTAATCACTGACACAAATGAACATATTTCCACAGAGAAAGACACTCACAGACTTAGAAAACCAACTATGCTCATCTAAAAGGAAAGGTGGGGGGAATGGATAAATGAGATTAGTGTTACTATACATATCCAAATACATATTATATACATATTTCAAAACGACCGACCATATAGCAAGGGAGGTCTACAGAACACTCTGTAATATTTTACATGGGAAGAGGATCTGTAGAGTAGACATATATAATGTACAATTGAACCAGATTGTGTACCCCTAGGACAAACAATATTCTAGTCCTTACCCCGATTAAAAAAATTAACAAAAACAAGAAGTAATGAGACCTAAACTTATGGGGGTTTCTCCTGGCACATTCCATTCTAATTTACAACCTAGGAACACGACTTCCAGAAAGGCTCTGCTGCCCTAGTACTCAGATTTGGGAATGGAGAAATGCTGCCTCCTTGTGGCCATTTCCCACAACAGCAGCTTTCAACCCACTGCTAAAGGTCACTAAATATTCACCAACTTGCCATTCTGTAAATGACACCTGCCCTCCAAATAAATCCTGGGATCAAAAATGGAGCAAAAATTTCAAAAGAGGGCAACCTTCCAAGAAGACAATTTCAAGAGCTATGTGGTACTCACAGCTTTTCCTTTAAAGAAGAGGAAAGAAAAAGGTGTGGGAAAATGATATATTTTAGGAATTTTTAAAGACATGCAAACCCAAATTACAAAAACCTATCAGCTCACAGCAGTCAGAATGGCCATCAGCAAAAATGTTTCAAAAAATAAATGCTGAAGGGACTGTGGAGGAATGCATACACTCGGCCCTAAGGGGGACGTGGTAAGAGCCACTAATGAAAACACAATGGAAGTGCCTTGAAAAGGTAAACACTGAGCTACCCGTCAATCAGTCATACCCACTGCTGGGCCTATCCCCTGAGAAAATGAGAATCAAAACGTCACAGGCTGGCAATCCTGCACTCCAGCCATATTGACCATAGCCAACATTTGGAAGCAATGAAAATGTCCATCAACAGAGGAACGCACCAAGAAGAACTGTTCCATGTACACAATGTAATATTGCTCCAATAATAAATATAAGGTAAATTTAAAAGACAAACATAAGTAAGGAGACATCAGCATTTGTGGGTTTCTTCATGCACAATCCACTCTAATTTATAACCGAGGAACACCACTGGCCGGAAGGCCTGTTGCCCTAGTACCAGCACGGGGAACGTAGAAAGACTGCCACCCTCTGGCCGTTACCTGCAAACGCAGGTTTAAGCCTGTGCTAATGGTCACCGCAAAATGTCTTCAGGGAGGTAATGGCGAAAAAATTTTAAAATTATGACATACATACTTTAAGAAAACACTTTGAAGAACTAAGCGGTACTCACAGCCTGAAAAATGAAAAGGACCTGCCTTAAAGCTCAGTTTTAATGGATCATGAGACACATGCAAATTCAGCCACAAAGACGTATCAGCTCACACCAGTCAGAATAACCATCAGTAAAAAACCACAAAGAATAAATCCTGAAGGTGCTGTGGAGAAATGCAAACCCTCCACTTTAAGTGGGATGTAACCTGGAGAGAGCCACTCATGAGAGCAGAGTGGAGGTGCCGTTAAAAGGTAAACATTGAGCTACCGTACGATCCAGAGGCTTATTCCTGGACCTATAACCTAAGAAGACAGAATTGGAAAGAAAGAGGCAGGCAAATCTGCATTGCACAGTATTACCATAGCCAAGATATGGAAGTCACCAAAAAGTCCACCGACAGATGGGTGGACAAAGAAGAACTGCTACATGTACAGATGGATTATGAGCTAGCGATAAAATGAAGCAATGCCATTTGCAGCACCATAGATGACTCTAGAAGTAATCACGCAACTTGGAGTAAGTGAGAAAACGAAAGACCCATATCCTATCATACCACATAGAGGTGTTACCTAAAAATTGATACAAACGAAGATACTTCCACAGAGAAAGGCAATCACCGATTCAGTACAAAAACTTAAGGTTCACCAAATGGAAAGGTGTGAGGATTGGGTACATTACCATATTGAGGTGAACAGAGATATACAAACACACGTGAAATATATAATCACCAAAGACCTACAGAATACCAAGAGAAGACTACTCAACATTGTGTCATAACCTACACGGGAAAAGATTCCAAAGAAAATAGATATATGTATATGTGTGAAGGAACCACGTCTTGCACACCTAGACCAAACAAACCATTGTAATCGAATTTGCTGTGATAAAGAATAAAAATTTTGTTAAAAATACAAACAAGAAGGAATGACACATAAACTTAAAGGGCTTTTTCCCGGCACATTCCATTGTAATTTACAACCTAGAACACGACTTCCATTAAGGCTCTGTTGCCCTAGTGACCAGATTTGGTAAAGGAGAAATGCTGCCCCCTTGTGGCCGTTTCCCGCAAGAGCAGCTTTAAACCCACAGCTACTGGTCACTTAAAATTCACAAGGGCTCAGGGCTGTAAAGGACACCTGCCGTCAAAAATTGTGCTCAGGTGGGGAATGGACAAAAGAAATTCAAAACAGGCGAATGTTTCAAGAAGATAGTATGCAGAGGTAAGTATTCCTCACTCTCTTTAAACAAAAAAACAGGAAAATGGGTAAAAGCTCAACCTCAGGAATGATTAGACTCATGCAATCTAATCAACCAAAAGGTTCCAACTCACACCTGTCGACTGACCGTCAGCAAAAAGTCTACCAACAATAAATGCTGACGGGGTTGTAGAGAACTGTGTAACCTCTAGGTGCTGGTGGGATGGAAAGTGGTTAACAGCCAATAATGACCGCCGAAAGGAACTGCGTTGAAAAGTGAAAACTGAGGTACCATTCAATCCAGCAGGCACACCACTGGGCCTCTCACCTGAGAAGACCAGGATCGAAAAGACACAGGCTGCAAATGCTGCACTGCAGCCTTATTCAAAATAGCCAAGATGGGAAGCAACCAAAATGTCCATCAACAGGTGAATGGATAAAGAAGAAGGAGTCCATGTACACAATGGAATATTAGCCATGGAAAACAATGAAACACTGCTCTTTGAGGCACCAGAGATGAGCCTGGAGATAATCACAAAACATGAGGTAAGTCGGAAAGCAAAAGACCTATATCCTATGATATCCCTTAGAGGCGTTATCTAATCACTGACACAAATGAACATATTTCCACAGAGAAAGACACTCACAGACTTAGAAAACCAACTATGCTCATCTAAAAGGAAAGGTGGGGGGAATGGATAAATGAGATTAGTGTTACTATACATATCCAAATACATATTATATACATATTTCAAAACGACCGACCATATAGCAAGGGAGGTCTACAGAACACTCTGTAATATTTTACATGGGAAGAGGATCTGTAGAGTAGACATATATAATGTACAAATGAACCAGATTGTGTACCCCTAGGACAAACAATATTCTAGTCCTTACCCCGATTAAAAAAATTAACAAAAACAAGAAGTAATGAGACCTAAACTTATGGGGGTTTCTCCTGGCACATTCCATTCTAATTTACAACCTAGGAACACGACTTCCAGAAAGGCTCTGCTGCCCTAGTACTCAGATTTGGGAATGGAGAAATGCTGCCTCCTTGTGGCCATTTCCCACAACAGCAGCTTTCAACCCACTGCTAAAGGTCACTAAATATTCACCAACTTGCCATTCTGTAAATGACACCTGCCCTCCAAATAAATCCTGGGATCAAAAATGGAGCAAAAATTTCAAAAGAGGGCAACCTTCCAAGAAGACAATTTCAAGAGCTATGTGGTACTCACAGCTTTTCCTTTAAAGAAGAGGAAAGAAAAAGGTGTGGGAAAATGATATATTTTAGGAATTTTTAAAGACATGCAAACCCAAATTACAAAAACCTATCAGCTCACAGCAGTCAGAATGGCCATCAGCAAAAATGTTTCAAAAAATAAATGCTGAAGGGACTGTGGAGGAATGCGTACACTCGGCCCTAAGGGGGACGTGGTAAGAGCCACTAATGAAAACACAATGGAAGTGCCTTGAAAAGGTAAACACTGAGCTACCCGTCAATCAGTCATACCCACTGCTGGGCCTATCCCCTGAGAAAATGAGAATCAAAACGTCACAGGCTGGCAATCCTGCACTCCAGCCATATTGACCATAGCCAACATTTGGAAGCAATGAAAATGTCCATCAACAGAGGAACGCACCAAGAAGAACTCTTCCATGTACACAATGTAATATTGCTCCAATAATAAATATAAGGTAAATTTAAAAGACAAACATAAGTAAGGAGACATCAGCATTTGTGGGTTTCTTCAGGCACATTCCACTCTAATTTATAACCGAGGAACACCACTGGCCGGAAGGCCTGTTGCCCTAGTACCAGCATGGGGAACGTAGAAAGACCGCCACCCTCTGGCCGTTACCTGCAAACGCAGGTTTAAGCCTGTGCTAATGGTCACCGCAAAATGTCTTCAGGGAGGTAATGGCCAAAAAATTTTAAAATTATGACATACATACTTTAGGAAAACACTTTGAAGAACTAAGCGGTACTCACAGCCTGAAAAATGAAAAGGACCTGCCTTAAAGCTCAGTTTTAATGGATCATGAGACACATGCAAATTCAGCCACAAAGACGTATCAGCTCACACCAGTCAGAATAACCATCAGTAAAAAACCACAAAGAATAAATGCTGAAGGTGCTGTGGAGAAATGCAAACCCTCCACTTTAAGTGGGATGTAACCTGGAGAGAGCCAGTCATGAGAGCAGAGTGGAGGTGCCGTTAAAAGGTAAACATTGAGCTACCGTACGATCCAGAGGCTTATTCCTGGACCTATAACCTAAGAAGACAGAATTGGAAAGAAAGAGGCAGGCAAATCTGCATTGCACAGTATTACCATAGCCAAGATATGGAAGTCACCAAAAAGTCCACCGACAGATGGGTGGACAAAGAAGAACTGCTACATGTACAGATGGATTATGAGCTAGCGATAAAATGAAGCAATGCCATTTGCAGCACCATAGATGACTCTAGAAGTAATCACGCAACTTGGAATAAGTGAGAAAACGAAAGACACATATCCTATCATACCACATAGAGGTGTTACCTAAAAATTGATACAAACGAAGATACTTCCACAGAGAAAGGCAATCACAGATTCAGTACAAAAACTTAAGGTTCACCAAATGGAAACGTGTGAGGATTGGGTACATTACCATATTGAGGTGAACAGAGATATACAAACACACGTGAAATATATAATCACCAAAGACCTACAGAATACCAAGAGAAGACTACTCAACATTGTGTCATAACCTACACGGGAAAAGATTCCAAAGAAGAATAGATATATGTATATGTGTGAAGGAACCACGTCTTGCACACCTAGACCAAACAAACCATTGTAATCGAATTTGCTGTGATAAAGAATAAAAATTTTGTTAAAAATACAAACAAGAAGGAATGACACATACACTTAAAGGGCTTTTTCCCGGCACATTCCATTGTACTTTACAACCTAGAACACGACTTCCATTAAGGCTCTGTTGCCCTAGTGACCAGATTTGGTAAAGGAGAAATGCTGCCCCCTTGTGGCCGTTTCCCGCAAGAGCAGCTTTAAACCCACAGCTACTGGTCACTTAAAATTCACAAGGGCTCAGGGCTGTAAAGGACACCTGCCGTCAAAAATTGTGCTCAGGTGGGGAATGGACAAAAGAAATTCAAAACAGGCGAATGTTTCAAGAAGATAGTATGCAGAGGTAAGTATTCCTCACTCTCTTTAAACAAAAAAACAGGAAAATGGGTAAAAGCTCAACCTCAGGAATTATTAGACTCATGCAATCTAATCAACCAAAAGGTTTCAACTCACACCTGTCGACTGACCGTCAGCAAAAAGTCTACCAACAATAAATGCTGACGGGGTTGTAGAGAACTGTGTAACCTCTAGGTACTGGTGGGAAGGAAAGTGGTTAACAGCCAATAATGACTACCGAAAGGAACTGCGTTGAAAAGTGAAAACTGAGGTACCATTCAATCCAGCAGGCACACCACTGGGCCTCTCACCTGAGAAGACCAGGATCGAAAAGACACAGGCTGCAAAAGCTGCACTGCAGCCTTATTCAAAATAGCCAAGATGGGAAGCAACCAAAATGTCCATCAACAGGTGAATGGATAAAGAAGAAGGAGTCCATGTACACAATGGAATATTAGCCATGGAAAACAATGAAACACTGCTCTTTGAGGCACCAGAGATGAGCCTGGAGATAATCACAAAACATGAGGTAAGTCGGAAAGCAAAAGACCTATATCCTATGATATCCCTTAGAGGCGTTATCTAATCACTGACACAAATGAACATATTTCCACAGAGAAAGACACTCACAGACTTAGAAAACCAACTATGCTCATCTAAAAGGAAAGGTGGGGGGAATGGATAAATGAGATTAGTGTTACTATACATATCCAAATACATATTATATACATATTTCAAAACGACCGACCATATAGCAAGGGAGGTCTACAGAACACTCTGTAATATTTTACATGGGAAGAGGATCTGTAGAGTAGACATATATAATGTACAAATGAACCAGATTGTGTACCCCTAGGACAAACAATATTCTAGTCCTTACCCCGATTAAAAAATTAACAAAAACAAGAAGTAATGAGATCTAAACTTATGGGGGTTTCTCCTGGCACATTCCATTCTAATTTACAACCTAGGAACACGACTTCCAGAAAGGCTCTGCTGCCCTAGTACTCAGATTTGGGAATGGAGAAATGCTGCCTCCTTGTGGCCATTTCCCACAACAGCAGCTTTCAACCCACTGCTAAAGGTCACTAAATATTCACCAACTTGCCATTCTGTAAATGACACCTGCCCTCCAAATAAATCCTGGGATCAAAAATGGAGCAAAAATTTCAAAAGAGGGCAACCTTCCAAGAAGAAAATTTCAAGAGCTATGTGGTACTCACAGCTTTTCCTTTAAAGAGGAAAGAAAAGGTGTGGGAAAATGATATATTTTAGGAATTTTTAAAGACATGCAAACCCAAATTACAAAACCCTATCAGCTCACAGCAGTCAGAATGGCCATCAGCAAAAATGTTTCAAAAAATAAATGCTGAAGGGACTGTGGAGGAATGCGTACACTCGGCCCTAAGGGGGACGTGGTAAGAGCCACTAATGAAAACACAATGGAAGTGCCTTGAAAAGGTAAACACTGAGCTACCCGTCAATCAGTCATACCCACTGCTGGGCCTATCCCCTGAGAAAATGAGAATCAAAACGTCACAGGCTGGCAATCCTGCACTCCAGCCATATTGACCATAGCCAACATTTGGAAGCAATGAAAATGTCCATCAACAGAGGAACGCACCAAGAAGAACTGTTCCATGTACACAATGTAATATTGCTCCAATAATAAATATAAGGTAAATTTAAAAGACAAACATAAGTAAGGAGACATCAGCATTTGTGGGTTTCTTCATGCACAATCCACTCTAATTTATAACCGAGGAACACCACTGGCCGGAAGGCCTGTTGCCCTAGTACCAGCATGGGGAACGTAGAAAGACTGCCACCCTCTGGCCGTTACCTGCAAACGCAGGTTTAAGCCTGTGCTAATGGTTACCGCAAAATGTCTTCAGGGAGGTAATGGCCAAAAAATTTTAAAATTATGACATACATACTTTAAGAAAACACTTTGAAGAACTAAGCGGTACTCACAGCCTGAAAAATGAAAAGGACCTGCCTTAAAGCTCAGTTTTAATGGATCATGAGAAACATGCAAATTCAGCCACAAAGACGTATCAGCTCACACCAGTCAGAATAACCATCAGTAAAAAACCACAAAGAATAAATCCTGAAGGTGCTGTGGAGAAATGCAAACCCTCCACTTTAAGTGGGATGAAACCTGGAGAGAGTCACTCATGAGAGCAGAGTGGAGGTGCCGTTAAAAGGTAAACATTCAGCTACCGTACGATCCAGAGGCTTATTCCTGGACCTATAACCTAAGAAGACAGAATTGGAAAGAAAGAGGCAGGCAAATCTGCATTGCACAGTATTACCATAGCCAAGATATGGAAGTCACCAAAAAGTCCACCGACAGATGGGTGGACAAAGAAGAACTGCTACATGTACAGATGGATTATGAGCTAGCGATAAAATGAAACAATGCCATTTGCAGCACCATAGATGACTCTAGAAGTAATCACGCAACTTGGAGTAAGTGAGAAAGCGAAAGACACATATCCTATCATACCACATAGAGGTGTTACCTAAAAATTGATACAAACGAAGATACTTCCACAGAGAAAGGCAATCACAGATTCAGTACAAAAACTTAAGGTTCACCAAATGGAAAGGTGTGAGGATTGGGTACATTACCATATTGAGGTGAACAGAGATATACAAACACACGTGAAATATATAATCACCAAAGACCTACAGAATACCAAGAGAAGACTACTCAACATTGTGTCATAACCTACACGGGAAAAGATTCCAAAGAAGAATAGATATATGTATATGTGTGAAGGAACCACATCTTGCACACCTAGACCAAACAAACCATTGTAATCGAATTTGCTGTGATAAAGAATAAAAATTTTGTTAAAAATACAAACAAGAAGGAATGACACATACACTTAAAGGGCTTTTTCCCGGCACATTCCATTGTACTTTACAACCTAGAACACGACTTCCATTAAGGCTCTGTTGCCCTAGTGACCAGATTTGGTAAAGGAGAAATGCTGCCCCCTTGTGGCCGTTTCCCGCAAGAGCAGCTTTAAACCCACAGCTACTGGTCACTTAAAATTCACAAGGGCTCAGGGCTGTAAAGGACACCTGCCGTCAAAAATTGTGCTCAGGTGGGGAATGGACAAAAGAAATTCAAAACAGGCGAATGTTTCAAGAAGATAGTATGCAGAGGTAAGTATTCCTCACTCTCTTTAAACAAAAAAACAGGAAAATGGGTAAAAGCTCAACCTCAGGAATGATTAGACTCATGCAATCTAATCAACCAAAAGGTTTCAACTCACACCTGTCGACTGACCGTCAGCAAAAAGTCTACCAACAATAAATGCTGACGGGGTTGTAGAGAACTGTGTAACCTCTAGGTGCTGGTGACATGTAAAGTGGTTAACAGCCAGTAAGGAGTACCAAAAGGAACTGCGTTGAAAAGTGAAAATTGAGGTACCACTCAATGCAACAGGCACACCACTGGGCCTCTCACCTGAGAAGACCAGGATCGAAAAGACACAGGCTGCAAAGGCTGCACTGCAGCCTTATTCAAAATAGCCAAGATGGGAAGCAACCAAAATGTCCATCAGCAGGTGAATGGATAAAGAAGAAGGAGTCCATGTACACAATGGAATATTAGCCATGGAAAACAATGAAACACTGCTCTTTGAGGCACCAGAGATGAGCCTGGAGATAATCACAAAACATGAGGTAAGTCGGAAAGCAAAAGACCTATATCCTATGATATCCCTTAGAGGCGTTATCTAATCACTGACACAAATGAACATATTTCCACAGAGAAAGACACTCACAGACTTAGAAAACCAACTATGCTCATCTAAAAGGAAAGGTGGGGGGAATGGATAAATGAGATTAGTGTTACTATACATATCCAAATACATATTATATACATATTTCAAAACGACCGACCATATAGCAAGGGAGGTCTACAGAACACTCTGTAATATTTTACGTGGGAAGAGGATCTGTAGAGTAGACATATATAATGTACAAATGAACCAGATTGTGTACCCCTAGGACAAACAATATTCTAGTCCTTACCCCGATTAAAAAAAATAACAAAAACAAGAAGTAATGAGACCTAAACTTATGGGGGTTTCTCCTGGCACATTCCATTCTAATTTACAACCTAGGAACACGACTTCCAGAAAGGCTCTGCTGCCCTAGTACTCAGATTTGGGAATGGAGAAATGCTGCCTCCTTGTGGCCATTTCCCACAACAGCAGCTTTCAACCCACTGCTAAAGGTCACTAAATATTCACCAACTTGCCATTCTGTAAATGACACCTGCCCTCCAAATAAATCCTGGGATCAAAAATGGAGCAAAAATTTCAAAAGAGGGCAACCTTCCAAGAAGACAATTTCAAGAGCTATGTGGTACTCACAGCTTTTCCTTTAAAGAAGAGGAAAGAAAAAGGTGTGGGAAAATGATATATTTTAGGAATTTTTAAAGACATGCAAACCCAAATTACAAAACCCTATCAGCTCACAGCATTCAGAATGGCCATCAGCAAAAATGTTTCAAAAAATAAATGCTGAAGGGACTGTGGAGGAATGCGTACACTCGGCCCTAAGGGGGACGTGGTAAGAGCCACTAATGAAAACACAATGGAAGTGCCTTGAAAAGGTAACACTGAGCTACCCGTCAATCAGTCATACCCACTGCTGGGCCTATCCCCTGAGAAAATGAGAATCAAAACGTCACAGGCTGGCAATCCTGCACTCCAGCCATATTGACCATAGCCAACATTTGGAAGCAATGAAAATGTCCATCAACAGAGGAACGCACCAAGAAGAACTGTTCCATGTACACAATGTAATATTGCTCCAATAATAAATATAAGGTAAATTTAAAAGACAAACATAAGTAAGGAGACATCAGCATTTGTGGGTTTCTTCAGGCACAATCCACTCTAATTTATAACCGAGGAACACCACTGGCCGGAAGGCCTGTTGCCCTAGTACCAGCATGGGGAACGTAGAAAGACTGCCACCCTCTGGCCGTTACCTGCAAACGCAGGTTTCAGCCTGTGCTAATGGTCACCGCAAAATGTCTTCAGGGAGGTAATGGCGAAAAAATCTTAAAATTATGACATACATACTTTAAGAAAACACTTTGAAGAACTAAGCTGTACTCACAGCCTGAAAAATGAAAAGGACCTGCCTTAAAGCTCAGTTTTAATGGATCATGAGACACATGCAAATTCAGCCACAAAGACGTATCAGCTCACACCAGTCAGAATAACCATCAGTAAAAAACCACAAAGAATAAATGCTGAAGGTGCTGTGGAGAAATGCAAACCCTCCACTTTAAGTGGGATGTAACCTGGAGAGAGCCACTCATGAGAGCAGAGTGGAGGTGCCGTTAAAAGGTAAACATTGAGCTACCGTACGATCCAGAGGCTTATTCCTGGACCTATAACCTAAGAAGACAGAATTGGAAAGAAAGAGGCAGGCAAATCTGCATTGCACAGTATTACCATAGCCAAGATATGGAAGTCACCAAAAAGTCCACCGACAGATGGGTGGACAAAGAAGATCTGCTACATGTACAGATGGATTATGAGCTAGCGATAAAATGAAGCAATGCCATTTGCAGCACCATAGATGACTCTAGAAGTAATCACGCAACTTGGAGTAAGTGAGAAAACGAAAGACACATATCCTATCATACCACATAGAGGTGTTACCTAAAAATTGATACAAACGAAGATACTTCCACAGAGAAAGGCAATCACAGATTCAGTACAAAAACTTAAGGTTCACCAAATGGAAAGGTGTGAGGATTGGGTACATTACCATATTGAGGTGAACAGAGATATACAAACACACGTGAAATATATAATCACCAAAGACCTACAGAATACCAAGAGAAGACTACTCAACATTGTGTCATAACCTACACGGGAAAAGATTCCAAAGAAGAATAGATATATGTATATGTGTGAAGGAACCACATCTTGCACACCTAGACCAAACAAACCATTGTAATCGAATTTGCTGTGATAAAGGATAAAAATTTTGTTAAAAATACAAACAAGAAGGAATGACACATACACTTAAAGGGCTTTTTCCCGGCACATTCCATTGTACTTTACAACCTAGAACACGACTTCCATTAAGGCTCTGTTGCCCTAGTGACCAGATTTGGTAAAGGAGAAATGCTGCCCCCTTGTGGCCGTTTCCCGCAAGAGCAGCTTGAAACCCACAGCTACTGGTCACTTAAAATTCACAAGGGCTCAGGGCTGTAAAGGACACCTGCCGTCAAAAATTGTGCTCAGGTGGGGAATGGACAAAAGAAATTCAAAACAGGCGAATGTTTCAAGAAGATAGTATGCAGAGGTAAGTATTCCTCACTCTCTTTAAACAAAAAAACAGGAAAATGGGTAAAAGCTCAACCTCAGGAATGATTAGACTCATGCAATCTAATCAACCAAAAGGTTTCAACTCACACCTGTCGACTGACCGTCAGCAAAAAGTCTACCAACAATAAATGCTGACGGGGTTGTAGAGAACTGTGTAACCTCTAGGTGCTGGTGAGATGTAAAGTGGTTAACAGCCAGTAAGGAGTACCAAAAGGAACTGCGTTGAAAAGTGAAAATTGAGGTACCACTCAATGCAACAGGCACACCACTGGGCCTCTCACCTGAGAAGACCAGGATCGAAAAGACACAGGCTGCAAAGGCTGCACTGCAGCCTTATTCAAAATAGCCAAGATGGGAAGCAACCAAAATGTCCATCAACAGGTGAATGGATAAAGAAGAAGGAGTCCATGTACACAATGGAATATTAGCCATGGAAAACAATGAAACACTGCTCTTTGAGGCACCAGAGATGAGCCTGGAGATAATCACAAAACATGAGGTAAGTCGGAAAGCAAAAGACCTATATCCTATGATATCCCTTAGAGGCGTTATCTAATCACTGACACAAATGAACATATTTCCACAGAGAAAGACACTCACAGACTTAGAAAACCAACTATGCTCATCTAAAAGGAAAGGTGGGGGGAATGGATAAATGAGATTAGTGTTACTATACATATCCAAATACATATTATATACATATTTCAAAACGACCGACCATATAGCAAGGGAGGTCTACAGAACACTCTGTAATATTTTACATGGGAAGAGGATCTGTAGAGTAGACATATATAATGTACAAATGAACCAGATTGTGTACCCCTAGGACAAACAATATTCTAGTCCTTACCCCGATTAAAAAAATTAACAAAAACAAGAAGTAATGAGACCTAAACTTATGGGGGTTTCTCCTGGCACATTCCATTCTAATTTACAACCTAGGAACACGACTTCCAGAAAGGCTCTGCTGCCCTAGTACTCAGATTTGGGAATGGAGAAATGCTGCCTCCTTGTGGCCATTTCCCACAACAGCAGCTTTCAACCCACTGCTAAAGGTCACTAAATATTCACCAACTTGCCATTCTGTAAATGACACCTGCCCTCCAAATAAATCCTGGGATCAAAAATGGAGCAAAAATTTCAAAAGAGGGCAACCTTCCAAGAAGACAATTTCAAGAGCTATGTGGTACTCACAGCTTTTCCTTTAAAGAAGAGGAAAGAAAAAGGTGTGGGAAAATGATATATTTTAGGAATTTTTAAAGACATGCAAACCCAAATTACAAAAACCTATCAGCTCACAGCAGTCAGAATGGCCATCAGCAAAAATGTTTCAAAAAATAAATGCTGAAGGGACTGTGGAGGAATGCGTACACTCGGCCCTAAGGGGGACGTGGTAAGAGCCACTAATGAAAACACAATGGAAGTGCCTTGAAAAGGTAACACTGAGCTACCCGTCAATCAGTCATACCCACTGCTGGGCCTATCCCCTGAGAAAATGAGAATCAAAACGTCACAGGCTGGCAATCCTGCACTCCAGCCATATTGACCATAGCCAACATTTGGAAGCAATGAAAATGTCCATCAACAGAGGAACGCACCAAGAAGAACTCTTCCATGTACACAATGTAATATTGCTCCAATAATAAATATAAGGTAAATTTAAAAGACAAACATAAGTAAGGAGACATCAGCATTTGTGGGTTTCTTCAGGCACAATCCACTCTAATTTATAACCGAGGAACACCACTGGCCGGAAGGCATGTTGCCCTAGTACCAGCATGGGGAACGTAGAAAGACTGCCACCCTCTGGCCGTTACCTGCAAACGCAGGTTTCAGCCTGTGCTAATGGTCACCGCAAAATGTCTTCAGGGAGGTAATGGCGAAAAAATCTTAAAATTATGACATACATACTTTAAGAAAACACTTTGAAGAACTAAGCTGTACTCACAGCCTGAAAAATGAAAAGGACCTGCCTTAAAGCTCAGTTTTAATGGATCATGAGACACATGCAAATTCAGCCACAAAGACGTATCAGCTCACACCAGTCAGAATAACCATCAGTAAAAAACCACAAAGAATAAATGCTGAAGGTGCTGTGGAGAAATGCAAACCCTCCACTTTAAGTGGGATGTAACCTGGAGAGAGCCACTCATGAGAGCAGAGTGGAGGTGCCGTTAAAAGGTAAACATTGAGCTACCGTACGATCCAGAGGCTTATTCCTGGACCTATAACCTAAGAAGACAGAATTGGAAAGAAAGAGGCAGGCAAATCTGCATTGCACAGTATTACCATAGCCAAGATATGGAAGTCACCAAAAAGTCCACCGACAGATGGGTGGACAAAGAAGAACTGCTACATGTACAGATGGATTATGAGCTAGCGATAAAATGAAGCAATGCCATTTGCAGCACCATAGATGACTCTAGAAGTAATCACGCAACTTGGAATAAGTGAGAAAACGAAAGACACATATCCTATCATACCACATAGAGGTGTTACCTAAAAATTGATACAAACGAAGATACTTCCACAGAGAAAGGCAATCACAGATTCAGTACAAAAACTTAAGGTTCACCAAATGGAAACGTGTGAGGATTGGGTACATTACCATATTGAGGTGAACAGAGATATACAAACACACGTGAAATATATAATCACCAAAGACCTACAGAATACCAAGAGAAGACTACTCAACATTGTGTCATAACCTACACGGGAAAAGATTCCAAAGAAGAATAGATATATGTATATGTGTGAAGGAACCACGTCTTGCACACCTAGACCAAACAAACCATTGTAATCGAATTTGCTGTGATAAAGAATAAAAATTTTGTTAAAAATACAAACAAGAAGGAATGACACATACACTTAAAGGGCTTTTTCCCGGCACATTCCATTGTACTTTACAACCTAGAACACGACTTCCATTAAGGCTCTGTTGCCCTAGTGACCAGATTTGGTAAAGGAGAAATGCTGCCCCCTTGTGGCCGTTTCCCGCAAGAGCAGCTTTAAACCCACAGCTACTGGTCACTTAAAATTCACAAGGGCTCAGGGCTGTAAAGGACACCTGCCGTCAAAAATTGTGCTCAGGTGGGGAATGGACAAAAGAAATTCAAAACAGGCGAATGTTTCAAGAAGATAGTATGCAGAGGTAAGTATTCCTCACTCTCTTTAAACAAAAAAACAGGAAAATGGGTAAAAGCTCAACCTCAGGAATTATTAGACTCATGCAATCTAATCAACCAAAAGGTTTCAACTCACACCTGTCGACTGACCGTCAGCAAAAAGTCTACCAACAATAAATGCTGACGGGGTTGTAGAGAACTGTGTAACCTCTAGGTACTGGTGGGAAGGAAAGTGGTTAACAGCCAATAATGACTACCGAAAGGAACTGCGTTGAAAAGTGAAAACTGAGGTACCATTCAATCCAGCAGGCACACCACTGGGCCTCTCACCTGAGAAGACCAGGATCGAAAAGACACAGGCTGCAAAAGCTGCACTGCAGCCTTATTCAAAATAGCCAAGATGGGAAGCAACCAAAATGTCCATCAACAGGTGAATGGATAAAGAAGAAGGAGTCCATGTACACAATGGAATATTAGCCATGGAAAACAATGAAACACTGCTCTTTGAGGCACCAGAGATGAGCCTGGAGATAATCACAAAACATGAGGTAAGTCGGAAAGCAAAAGACCTATATCCTATGATATCCCTTAGAGGCGTTATCTAATCACTGACACAAATGAACATATTTCCACAGAGAAAGACACTCACAGACTTAGAAAACCAACTATGCTCATCTAAAAGGAAAGGTGGGGGGAATGGATAAATGAGATTAGTGTTACTATACATATCCAAATACATATTATATACATATTTCAAAACGACCGACCATATAGCAAGGGAGGTCTACAGAACACTCTGTAATATTTTACATGGGAAGAGGATCTGTAGAGTAGACATATATAATGTACAAATGAACCAGATTGTGTACCCCTAGGACAAACAATATTCTAGTCCTTACCCCGATTAAAAAATTAACAAAAACAAGAAGTAATGAGATCTAAACTTATGGGGGTTTCTCCTGGCACATTCCATTCTAATTTACAACCTAGGAACACGACTTCCAGAAAGGCTCTGCTGCCCTAGTACTCAGATTTGGGAATGGAGAAATGCTGCCTCCTTGTGGCCATTTCCCACAACAGCAGCTTTCAACCCACTGCTAAAGGTCACTAAATATTCACCAACTTGCCATTCTGTAAATGACACCTGCCCTCCAAATAAATCCTGGGATCAAAAATGGAGCAAAAATTTCAAAAGAGGGCAACCTTCCAAGAAGAAAATTTCAAGAGCTATGTGGTACTCACAGCTTTTCCTTTAAAGAGGAAAGAAAAGGTGTGGGAAAATGATATATTTTAGGAATTTTTAAAGACATGCAAACCCAAATTACAAAACCCTATCAGCTCACAGCAGTCAGAATGGCCATCAGCAAAAATGTTTCAAAAAATAAATGCTGAAGGGACTGTGGAGGAATGCGTACACTCGGCCCTAAGGGGGACGTGGTAAGAGCCACTAATGAAAACACAATGGAAGTGCCTTGAAAAGGTAAACACTGAGCTACCCGTCAATCAGTCATACCCACTGCTGGGCCTATCCCCTGAGAAAATGAGAATCAAAACGTCACAGGCTGGCAATCCTGCACTCCAGCCATATTGACCATAGCCAACATTTGGAAGCAATGAAAATGTCCATCAACAGAGGAACGCACCAAGAAGAACTGTTCCATGTACACAATGTAATATTGCTCCAATAATAAATATAAGGTAAATTTAAAAGACAAACATAAGTAAGGAGACATCAGCATTTGTGGGTTTCTTCATGCACAATCCACTCTAATTTATAACCGAGGAACACCACTGGCCGGAAGGCCTGTTGCCCTAGTACCAGCATGGGGAACGTAGAAAGACTGCCACCCTCTGGCCGTTACCTGCAAACGCAGGTTTAAGCCTGTGCTAATGGTTACCGCAAAATGTCTTCAGGGAGGTAATGGCCAAAAAATTTTAAAATTATGACATACATACTTTAAGAAAACACTTTGAAGAACTAAGCGGTACTCACAGCCTGAAAAATGAAAAGGACCTGCCTTAAAGCTCAGTTTTAATGGATCATGAGAAACATGCAAATTCAGCCACAAAGACGTATCAGCTCACACCAGTCAGAATAACCATCAGTAAAAAACCACAAAGAATAAATCCTGAAGGTGCTGTGGAGAAATGCAAACCCTCCACTTTAAGTGGGATGAAACCTGGAGAGAGTCACTCATGAGAGCAGAGTGGAGGTGCCGTTAAAAGGTAAACATTCAGCTACCGTACGATCCAGAGGCTTATTCCTGGACCTATAACCTAAGAAGACAGAATTGGAAAGAAAGAGGCAGGCAAATCTGCATTGCACAGTATTACCATAGCCAAGATATGGAAGTCACCAAAAAGTCCACCGACAGATGGGTGGACAAAGAAGAACTGCTACATGTACAGATGGATTATGAGCTAGCGATAAAATGAAACAATGCCATTTGCAGCACCATAGATGACTCTAGAAGTAATCACGCAACTTGGAGTAAGTGAGAAAGCGAAAGACACATATCCTATCATACCACATAGAGGTGTTACCTAAAAATTGATACAAACGAAGATACTTCCACAGAGAAAGGCAATCACAGATTCAGTACAAAAACTTAAGGTTCACCAAATGGAAAGGTGTGAGGATTGGGTACATTACCATATTGAGGTGAACAGAGATATACAAACACACGTGAAATATATAATCACCAAAGACCTACAGAATACCAAGAGAAGACTACTCAACATTGTGTCATAACCTACACGGGAAAAGATTCCAAAGAAGAATAGATATATGTATATGTGTGAAGGAACCACATCTTGCACACCTAGACCAAACAAACCATTGTAATCGAATTTGCTGTGATAAAGAATAAAAATTTTGTTAAAAATACAAACAAGAAGGAATGACACATACACTTAAAGGGCTTTTTCCCGGCACATTCCATTGTACTTTACAACCTAGAACACGACTTCCATTAAGGCTCTGTTGCCCTAGTGACCAGATTTGGTAAAGGAGAAATGCTGCCCCCTTGTGGCCGTTTCCCGCAAGAGCAGCTTTAAACCCACAGCTACTGGTCACTTAAAATTCACAAGGGCTCAGGGCTGTAAAGGACACCTGCCGTCAAAAATTGTGCTCAGGTGGGGAATGGACAAAAGAAATTCAAAACAGGCGAATGTTTCAAGAAGATAGTATGCAGAGGTAAGTATTCCTCACTCTCTTTAAACAAAAAAACAGGAAAATGGGTAAAAGCTCAACCTCAGGAATGATTAGACTCATGCAATCTAATCAACCAAAAGGTTTCAACTCACACCTGTCGACTGACCGTCAGCAAAAAGTCTACCAACAATAAATGCTGACGGGGTTGTAGAGAACTGTGTAACCTCTAGGTGCTGGTGACATGTAAAGTGGTTAACAGCCAGTAAGGAGTACCAAAAGGAACTGCGTTGAAAAGTGAAAATTGAGGTACCACTCAATGCAACAGGCACACCACTGGGCCTCTCACCTGAGAAGACCAGGATCGAAAAGACACAGGCTGCAAAGGCTGCACTGCAGCCTTATTCAAAATAGCCAAGATGGGAAGCAACCAAAATGTCCATCAGCAGGTGAATGGATAAAGAAGAAGGAGTCCATGTACACAATGGAATATTAGCCATGGAAAACAATGAAACACTGCTCTTTGAGGCACCAGAGATGAGCCTGGAGATAATCACAAAACATGAGGTAAGTCGGAAAGCAAAAGACCTATATCCTATGATATCCCTTAGAGGCGTTATCTAATCACTGACACAAATGAACATATTTCCACAGAGAAAGACACTCACAGACTTAGAAAACCAACTATGCTCATCTAAAAGGAAAGGTGGGGGGAATGGATAAATGAGATTAGTGTTACTATACATATCCAAATACATATTATATACATATTTCAAAACGACCGACCATATAGCAAGGGAGGTCTACAGAACACTCTGTAATATTTTACGTGGGAAGAGGATCTGTAGAGTAGACATATATAATGTACAAATGAACCAGATTGTGTACCCCTAGGACAAACAATATTCTAGTCCTTACCCCGATTAAAAAAAATAACAAAAACAAGAAGTAATGAGACCTAAACTTATGGGGGTTTCTCCTGGCACATTCCATTCTAATTTACAACCTAGGAACACGACTTCCAGAAAGGCTCTGCTGCCCTAGTACTCAGATTTGGGAATGGAGAAATGCTGCCTCCTTGTGGCCATTTCCCACAACAGCAGCTTTCAACCCACTGCTAAAGGTCACTAAATATTCACCAACTTGCCATTCTGTAAATGACACCTGCCCTCCAAATAAATCCTGGGATCAAAAATGGAGCAAAAATTTCAAAAGAGGGCAACCTTCCAAGAAGACAATTTCAAGAGCTATGTGGTACTCACAGCTTTTCCTTTAAAGAAGAGGAAAGAAAAAGGTGTGGGAAAATGATATATTTTAGGAATTTTTAAAGACATGCAAACCCAAATTACAAAACCCTATCAGCTCACAGCATTCAGAATGGCCATCAGCAAAAATGTTTCAAAAAATAAATGCTGAAGGGACTGTGGAGGAATGCGTACACTCGGCCCTAAGGGGGACGTGGTAAGAGCCACTAATGAAAACACAATGGAAGTGCCTTGAAAAGGTAACACTGAGCTACCCGTCAATCAGTCATACCCACTGCTGGGCCTATCCCCTGAGAAAATGAGAATCAAAACGTCACAGGCTGGCAATCCTGCACTCCAGCCATATTGACCATAGCCAACATTTGGAAGCAATGAAAATGTCCATCAACAGAGGAACGCACCAAGAAGAACTGTTCCATGTACACAATGTAATATTGCTCCAATAATAAATATAAGGTAAATTTAAAAGACAAACATAAGTAAGGAGACATCAGCATTTGTGGGTTTCTTCAGGCACAATCCACTCTAATTTATAACCGAGGAACACCACTGGCCGGAAGGCCTGTTGCCCTAGTACCAGCATGGGGAACGTAGAAAGACTGCCACCCTCTGGCCGTTACCTGCAAACGCAGGTTTCAGCCTGTGCTAATGGTCACCGCAAAATGTCTTCAGGGAGGTAATGGCGAAAAAATCTTAAAATTATGACATACATACTTTAAGAAAACACTTTGAAGAACTAAGCTGTACTCACAGCCTGAAAAATGAAAAGGACCTGCCTTAAAGCTCAGTTTTAATGGATCATGAGACACATGCAAATTCAGCCACAAAGACGTATCAGCTCACACCAGTCAGAATAACCATCAGTAAAAAACCACAAAGAATAAATGCTGAAGGTGCTGTGGAGAAATGCAAACCCTCCACTTTAAGTGGGATGTAACCTGGAGAGAGCCACTCATGAGAGCAGAGTGGAGGTGCCGTTAAAAGGTAAACATTGAGCTACCGTACGATCCAGAGGCTTATTCCTGGACCTATAACCTAAGAAGACAGAATTGGAAAGAAAGAGGCAGGCAAATCTGCATTGCACAGTATTACCATAGCCAAGATATGGAAGTCACCAAAAAGTCCACCGACAGATGGGTGGACAAAGAAGATCTGCTACATGTACAGATGGATTATGAGCTAGCGATAAAATGAAGCAATGCCATTTGCAGCACCATAGATGACTCTAGAAGTAATCACGCAACTTGGAGTAAGTGAGAAAACGAAAGACACATATCCTATCATACCACATAGAGGTGTTACCTAAAAATTGATACAAACGAAGATACTTCCACAGAGAAAGGCAATCACAGATTCAGTACAAAAACTTAAGGTTCACCAAATGGAAAGGTGTGAGGATTGGGTACATTACCATATTGAGGTGAACAGAGATATACAAACACACGTGAAATATATAATCACCAAAGACCTACAGAATACCAAGAGAAGACTACTCAACATTGTGTCATAACCTACACGGGAAAAGATTCCAAAGAAGAATAGATATATGTATATGTGTGAAGGAACCACATCTTGCACACCTAGACCAAACAAACCATTGTAATCGAATTTGCTGTGATAAAGGATAAAAATTTTGTTAAAAATACAAACAAGAAGGAATGACACATACACTTAAAGGGCTTTTTCCCGGCACATTCCATTGTACTTTACAACCTAGAACACGACTTCCATTAAGGCTCTGTTGCCCTAGTGACCAGATTTGGTAAAGGAGAAATGCTGCCCCCTTGTGGCCGTTTCCCGCAAGAGCAGCTTGAAACCCACAGCTACTGGTCACTTAAAATTCACAAGGGCTCAGGGCTGTAAAGGACACCTGCCGTCAAAAATTGTGCTCAGGTGGGGAATGGACAAAAGAAATTCAAAACAGGCGAATGTTTCAAGAAGATAGTATGCAGAGGTAAGTATTCCTCACTCTCTTTAAACAAAAAAACAGGAAAATGGGTAAAAGCTCAACCTCAGGAATGATTAGACTCATGCAATCTAATCAACCAAAAGGTTTCAACTCACACCTGTCGACTGACCGTCAGCAAAAAGTCTACCAACAATAAATGCTGACGGGGTTGTAGAGAACTGTGTAACCTCTAGGTGCTGGTGAGATGTAAAGTGGTTAACAGCCAGTAAGGAGTACCAAAAGGAACTGCGTTGAAAAGTGAAAATTGAGGTACCACTCAATGCAACAGGCACACCACTGGGCCTCTCACCTGAGAAGACCAGGATCGAAAAGACACAGGCTGCAAAGGCTGCACTGCAGCCTTATTCAAAATAGCCAAGATGGGAAGCAACCAAAATGTCCATCAACAGGTGAATGGATAAAGAAGAAGGAGTCCATGTACACAATGGAATATTAGCCATGGAAAACAATGAAACACTGCTCTTTGAGGCACCAGAGATGAGCCTGGAGATAATCACAAAACATGAGGTAAGTCGGAAAGCAAAAGACCTATATCCTATGATATCCCTTAGAGGCGTTATCTAATCACTGACACAAATGAACATATTTCCACAGAGAAAGACACTCACAGACTTAGAAAACCAACTATGCTCATCTAAAAGGAAAGGTGGGGGGAATGGATAAATGAGATTAGTGTTACTATACATATCCAAATACATATTATATACATATTTCAAAACGACCGACCATATAGCAAGGGAGGTCTACAGAACACTCTGTAATATTTTACATGGGAAGAGGATCTGTAGAGTAGACATATATAATGTACAAATGAACCAGATTGTGTACCCCTAGGACAAACAATATTCTAGTCCTTACCCCGATTAAAAAAATTAACAAAAACAAGAAGTAATGAGACCTAAACTTATGGGGGTTTCTCCTGGCACATTCCATTCTAATTTACAACCTAGGAACACGACTTCCAGAAAGGCTCTGCTGCCCTAGTACTCAGATTTGGGAATGGAGAAATGCTGCCTCCTTGTGGCCATTTCCCACAACAGCAGCTTTCAACCCACTGCTAAAGGTCACTAAATATTCACCAACTTGCCATTCTGTAAATGACACCTGCCCTCCAAATAAATCCTGGGATCAAAAATGGAGCAAAAATTTCAAAAGAGGGCAACCTTCCAAGAAGACAATTTCAAGAGCTATGTGGTACTCACAGCTTTTCCTTTAAAGAAGAGGAAAGAAAAAGGTGTGGGAAAATGATATATTTTAGGAATTTTTAAAGACATGCAAACCCAAATTACAAAAACCTATCAGCTCACAGCAGTCAGAATGGCCATCAGCAAAAATGTTTCAAAAAATAAATGCTGAAGGGACTGTGGAGGAATGCGTACACTCGGCCCTAAGGGGGACGTGGTAAGAGCCACTAATGAAAACACAATGGAAGTGCCTTGAAAAGGTAACACTGAGCTACCCGTCAATCAGTCATACCCACTGCTGGGCCTATCCCCTGAGAAAATGAGAATCAAAACGTCACAGGCTGGCAATCCTGCACTCCAGCCATATTGACCATAGCCAACATTTGGAAGCAATGAAAATGTCCATCAACAGAGGAACGCACCAAGAAGAACTCTTCCATGTACACAATGTAATATTGCTCCAATAATAAATATAAGGTAAATTTAAAAGACAAACATAAGTAAGGAGACATCAGCATTTGTGGGTTTCTTCAGGCACAATCCACTCTAATTTATAACCGAGGAACACCACTGGCCGGAAGGCATGTTGCCCTAGTACCAGCATGGGGAACGTAGAAAGACTGCCACCCTCTGGCCGTTACCTGCAAACGCAGGTTTCAGCCTGTGCTAATGGTCACCGCAAAATGTCTTCAGGGAGGTAATGGCGAAAAAATCTTAAAATTATGACATACATACTTTAAGAAAACACTTTGAAGAACTAAGCTGTACTCACAGCCTGAAAAATGAAAAGGACCTGCCTTAAAGCTCAGTTTTAATGGATCATGAGACACATGCAAATTCAGCCACAAAGACGTATCAGCTCACACCAGTCAGAATAACCATCAGTAAAAAACCACAAAGAATAAATGCTGAAGGTGCTGTGGAGAAATGCAAACCCTCCACTTTAAGTGGGATGTAACCTGGAGAGAGCCACTCATGAGAGCAGAGTGGAGGTGCCGTTAAAAGGTAAACATTGAGCTACCGTACGATCCAGAGGCTTATTCCTGGACCTATAACCTAAGAAGACAGAATTGGAAAGAAAGAGGCAGGCAAATCTGCATTGCACAGTATTACCATAGCCAAGATATGGAAGTCACCAAAAAGTCCACCGACAGATGGGTGGACAAAGAAGATCTGCTACATGTACAGATGGATTATGAGCTAGCGATAAAATGAAGCAATGCCATTTGCAGCACCATAGATGACTCTAGAAGTAATCACGCAACTTGGAGTAAGTGAGAAAACGAAAGACACATATCCTATCATACCACATAGAGGTGTTACCTAAAAATTGATACAAACGAAGATACTTCCACAGAGAAAGGCAATCACAGATTCAGTACAAAAACTTAAGGTTCACCAAATGGAAAGGTGTGAGGATTGGGTACATTACCATATTGAGGTGAACAGAGATATACAAACACACGTGAAATATATAATCACCAAAGACCTACAGAATACCAAGAGAAGACTACTCAACATTGTGTCATAACCTACACGGGAAAAGATTCCAAAGAAGAATAGATATATGTATATGTGTGAAGGAACCACATCTTGCACACCTAGACCAAACAAACCATTGTAATCGAATTTGCTGTGATAAAGGATAAAAATTTTGTTAAAAATACAAACAAGAAGGAATGACACATACACTTAAAGGGCTTTTTCCCGGCACATTCCATTGTACTTTACAACCTAGAACACGACTTCCATTAAGGCTCTGTTGCCCTAGTGACCAGATTTGGTAAAGGAGAAATGCTGCCCCCTTGTGGCCGTTTCCCGCAAGAGCAGCTTTAAACCCACAGCTACTGGTCACTTAAAATTCACAAGGGCTCAGGGCTGTAAAGGACACCTGCCGTCAAAAATTGTGCTCAGGTGGGGAATGGACAAAAGAAATTCAAAACAGGCGAATGTTTCAAGAAGATAGTATGCAGAGGTAAGTATTCCTCACTCTCTTTAAACAAAAAAACAGGAAAATGGGTAAAAGCTCAACCTCAGGAATGATTAGACTCATGCAATCTAATCAACCAAAAGGTTTCAACTCACACCTGTCGACTGACCGTCAGCAAAAAGTCTACCAACAATAAATGCTGACGGGGTTGTAGAGAACTGTGTAACCTCTAGGTGCTGGTGAGATGTAAAGTGGTTAACAGCCAGTAAGGAGTACCAAAAGGAACTGCGTTGAAAAGTGAAAATTGAGGTACCACTCAATGCAACAGGCACACCACTGGGCCTCTCACCTGAGAAGACCAGGATCGAAAAGACACAGGCTGCAAAGGCTGCACTGCAGCCTTATTCAAAATAGCCAAGATGGGAAGCAACCAAAATGTCCATCAACAGGTGAATGGATAAAGAAGAAGGAGTCCATGTACACAATGGAATATTAGCCATGGAAAACAATGAAACACTGCTCTTTGAGGCACCAGAGATGAGCCTGGAGATAATCACAAAACATGAGGTAAGTCGGAAAGCAAAAGACCTATATCCTATGATATCCCTTAGAGGCGTTATCTAATCACTGACACAAATGAACATATTTCCACAGAGAAAGACACTCACAGACTTAGAAAACCAACTATGCTCATCTAAAAGGAAAGGTGGGGGGAATGGATAAATGAGATTAGTGTTACTATACATATCCAAATACATATTATATACATATTTCAAAACGACCGACCATATAGCAAGGGAGGTCTACAGAACACTCTGTAATATTTTACATGGGAAGAGGATCTGTAGACTAGACATATATAATGTACAAATGAACCAGATTGTGTACCCCTAGGACAAACAATATTCTAGTCCATACCCCGATTAAAAAAATTAACAAAAACAAGAAGTAATGAGACCTAAACTTATGGGGGTTTCTCCTGGCACATTCCATTCTAATTTACAACCTAGGAACATGACTTCCAGAAAGGCTCTGCTGCCCTAGTACTCAGATTTGGGAATGGAGAAATGCTGCCTCCTTGTGGCCATTTCCCACAACAGCAGCTTTCAACCCACTGCTAAAGGTCACTAAATATTCACCAACTTGCCATTCTGTAAATGACACCTGCCCTCCAAATAAATCCTGGGATCAAAAATGGAGCAAAAATTTCAAAAGAGGGCAACCTTCCAAGAAGACAATTTCAAGAGCTATGTGGTACTCACAGCTTTTCCTTTAAAGAAGAGGAAAGAAAAAGGTGTGGGAAAATGATATATTTTAGGAATTTTTAAAGACATGCAAACCCAAATTACAAAAACCTATCAGCTCACAGCAGTCAGAATGGCCATCAGCAAAAATGTTTCAAAAAATAAATGCTGAAGGGACTGTGGAGGAATGCGTACACTCGGCCCTAAGGGGGACGTGGTAAGAGCCACTAATGAAAACACAATGGAAGTGCCTTGAAAAGGTAAACACTGAGCTACCCGTCAATCAGTCATACCCACTGCTGGGCCTATCCCCTGAGAAAATGAGAATCAAAACGTCACAGGCTGGCAATCCTGCACTCCAGCCATATTGACCATAGCCAACATTTGGAAGCAATGAAAATGTCCATCAACAGAGGAACGCACCAAGAAGAACTCTTCCATGTACACAATGTAATATTGCTCCAATAATAAATATAAGGTAAATTTAAAAGACAAACATAAGTAAGGAGACATCAGCATTTGTGGGTTTCTTCAGGCACAATCCACTCTAATTTATAACCGAGGAACACCACTGGCCGGAAGGCCTGTTGCCCTAGTACCAGCATGGGGAACGTAGAAAGACTGCCACCCTGTGGCCGTTAGCTGCAAACGCAGGTTTAAGCCTGTGCTAATGGTCACCGCAAAATGTCTTCAGGGAGTTAATGGCGAAAAAATTTTAAAATTATGACATACATACTTTAAGAAAACACTTTGAAGAACTAAGCTGTACTCACAGCCTGAAAAATGAAAAGGACCTGCCTTAAAGCTCAGTTTTAATGGATCATGAGACACATGCAAATTCAGCCACAAAGACGTATCAGCTCACACCAGTCAGAATAACCATCAGTAAAAAACCACAAAGAATAAATGCTGAAGGTGCTGTGGAGAAATGCAAACCCTCCACTTTAAGTGGGATGTAACCTGGAGAGAGCCACTCATGAGAGCAGAGTGGAGGTGCCGTTAAAAGGTAAACATTGAGCTACCGTACGATCCAGAGGCTTATTCCTGGACCTATAACCTAAGAAGACAGAATTGGAAAGAAAGAGGCAGGCAAATCTGCATTGCACAGTATTACCATAGCCAAGATATGGAAGTCACCAAAAAGTCCACCGACAGATGGGTGGACAAAGAAGATCTGCTACATGTACAGATGGATTATGAGCTAGCGATAAAATGAAGCAATGCCATTTGCAGCACCATAGATGACTCTAGAAGTAATCACGCAACTTGGAGTAAGTGAGAAAACGAAAGACACATATCCTATCATACCACATAGAGGTGTTACCTAAAAATTGATACAAACGAAGATACTTCCACAGAGAAAGGCAATCACAGATTCAGTACAAAAACTTAAGGTTCACCAAATGGAAAGGTGTGAGGATTGGGTACATTACCATATTGAGGTGAACAGAGATATACAAACACACGTGAAATATATAATCACCAAAGACCTACAGAATACCAAGAGAAGACTACTCAACATTGTGTCATAACCTACACGGGAAAAGATTCCAAAGAAGAATAGATATATGTATATGTGTGAAGGAACCACATCTTGCACACCTAGACCAAACAAACCATTGTAATCGAATTTGCTGTGATAAAGAATAAAAATTTTGTTAAAAATACAAACAAGAAGGAATGACACATACACTTAAAGGGCTTTTTCCCGGCACATTCCATTGTACTTTACAACCTAGAACACGACTTCCATTAAGGCTCTGTTGCCCTAGTGACCAGATTTGGTAAAGGAGAAATGCTGCCCCCTTGTGGCCGTTTCCCGCAAGAGCAGCTTGAAACCCACAGCTACTGGTCACTTAAAATTCACAAGGGCTCAGGGCTGTAAAGGACACCTGCCGTCAAAAATTGTGCTCAGGTGGGGAATGGACAAAAGAAATTCAAAACAGGCGAATGTTTCAAGAAGATAGTATGCAGAGGTAAGTATTCCTCACTCTCTTTAAACAAAAAAACAGGAAAATGGGTAAAAGCTCAACCTCAGGAATGATTAGACTCATGCAATCTAATCAACCAAAAGGTTTCAACTCACACCTGTCGACTGACCGTCAGCAAAAAGTCTACCAACAATAAATGCTGACGGGGTTGTAGAGAACTGTGTAACCTCTAGGTGCTGGTGAGATGTAAAGTGGTTAACAGCCAGTAAGGAGTACCAAAAGGAACTGCGTTGAAAAGTGAAAATTGAGGTACCACTCAATGCAACAGGCACACCACTGGGCCTCTCACCTGAGAAGACCAGGATCGAAAAGACACAGGCTGCAAAGGCTGCACTGCAGCCTTATTCAAAATAGCCAAGATGGGAAGCAACCAAAATGTCCATCAGCAGGTGAATGGATAAAGAAGAAGGAGTCCATGTACACAATGGAATATTAGCCATGGAAAACAATGAAACACTGCTCTTTGAGGCACCAGAGATGAGCCTGGAGATAATCACAAAACATGAGGTAAGTCGGAAAGCAAAAGACCTATATCCTATGATATCCCTTAGAGGCGTTATCTAATCACTGACACAAATGAACATATTTCCACAGAGAAAGACACTCACAGACTTAGAAAACCAACTATGCTCATCTAAAAGGAAAGGTGGGGGGAATGGATAAATGAGATTAGTGTTACTATACATATCCAAATACATATTATATACATATTTCAAAACGACCGACCATATAGCAAGGGAGGTCTACAGAACACTCTGTAATATTTTACATGGGAAGAGGATCTGTAGAGTAGACATATATAATGTACAAATGAACCAGATTGTGTACCCCTAGGACAAACAATATTCTAGTCCTTACCCCGATTAAAAAAAATAACAAAAACAAGAAGTAATGAGACCTAAACTTATGGGGGTTTCTCCTGGCACATTCCATTCTAATTTACAACCTAGGAACACGACTTCCAGAAAGGCTCTGCTGCCCTAGTACTCAGATTTGGGAATGGAGAAATGCTGCCTCCTTGTGGCCATTTCCCACAACAGCAGCTTTCAACCCACTGCTAAAGGTCACTAAATATTCACCAACTTGCCATTCTGTAAATGACACCTGCCCTCCAAATAAATCCTGGGATCAAAAATGGAGCAAAAATTTCAAAAGAGGGCAACCTTCCAAGAAGACAATTTCAAGAGCTATGTGGTACTCACAGCTTTTCCTTTAAAGAAGAGGAAAGAAAAAGGTGTGGGAAAATGATATATTTTAGGAATTTTTAAAGACATGCAAACCCAAATTACAAAAACCTATCAGCTCACAGCAGTCAGAATGGCCATCAGCAAAAATGTTTCAAAAAATAAATGCTGAAGGGACTGTGGAGGAATGCGTACACTCGGCCCTAAGGGGGACGTGGTAAGAGCCACTAATGAAAACACAATGGAAGTGCCTTGAAAAGGTAACACTGAGCTACCCGTCAATCAGTCATACCCACTGCTGGGCCTATCCCCTGAGAAAATGAGAATCAAAACGTCACAGGCTGGCAATCCTGCACTCCAGCCATATTGACCATAGCCAACATTTGGAAGCAATGAAAATGTCCATCAACAGAGGAACGCACCAAGAAGAACTGTTCCATGTACACAATGTAATATTGCTCCAATAATAAATATAAGGTAAATTTAAAAGACAAACATAAGTAAGGAGACATCAGCATTTGTGGGTTTCTTCAGGCACAATCCACTCTAATTTATAACCGAGGAACACCACTGGCCGGAAGGCCTGTTGCCCTAGTACCAGCATGGGGAACGTAGAAAGACTGCCACCCTCTGGCCGTTACCTGCAAACGCAGGTTTCAGCCTGTGCTAATGGTCACCGCAAAATGTCTTCAGGGAGGTAATGGCGAAAAAATCTTAAAATTATGACATACATACTTTAAGAAAACACTTTGAAGAACTAAGCTGTACTCACAGCCTGAAAAATGAAAAGGACCTGCCTTAAAGCTCAGTTTTAATGGATCATGAGACACATGCAAATTCAGCCACAAAGACGTATCAGCTCACACCAGTCAGAATAACCATCAGTAAAAAACCACAAAGAATAAATGCTGAAGGTGCTGTGGAGAAATGCAAACCCTCCACTTTAAGTGGGATGTAACCTGGAGAGAGCCACTCATGAGAGCAGAGTGGAGGTGCCGTTAAAAGGTAAACATTGAGCTACCGTACGATCCAGAGGCTTATTCCTGGACCTATAACCTAAGAAGACAGAATTGGAAAGAAAGAGGCAGGCAAATCTGCATTGCACAGTATTACCATAGCCAAGATATGGAAGTCACCAAAAAGTCCACCGACAGATGGGTGGACAAAGAAGATCTGCTACATGTACAGATGGATTATGAGCTAGCGATAAAATGAAGCAATGCCATTTGCAGCACCATAGATGACTCTAGAAGTAATCACGCAACTTGGAGTAAGTGAGAAAACGAAAGACACATATCCTATCATACCACATAGAGGTGTTACCTAAAAATTGATACAAACGAAGATACTTCCACAGAGAAAGGCAATCACAGATTCAGTACAAAAACTTAAGGTTCACCAAATGGAAAGGTGTGAGGATTGGGTACATTACCATATTGAGGTGAACAGAGATATACAAACACACGTGAAATATATAATCACCAAAGACCTACAGAATACCAAGAGAAGACTACTCAACATTGTGTCATAACCTACACGGGAAAAGATTCCAAAGAAGAATAGATATATGTATATGTGTGAAGGAACCACATCTTGCACACCTAGACCAAACAAACCATTGTAATCGAATTTGCTGTGATAAAGAATAAAAATTTTGTTAAAAATACAAACAAGAAGGAATGACACATACACTTAAAGGGCTTTTTCCCGGCACATTCCATTGTACTTTACAACCTAGAACACGACTTCCATTAAGGCTCTGTTGCCCTAGTGACCAGATTTGGTAAAGGAGAAATGCTGCCCCCTTGTGGCCGTTTCCCGCAAGAGCAGCTTGAAACCCACAGCTACTGGTCACTTAAAATTCACAAGGGCTCAGGGCTGTAAAGGACACCTGCCGTCAAAAATTGTGCTCAGGTGGGGAATGGACAAAAGAAATTCAAAACAGGCGAATGTTTCAAGAAGATAGTATGCAGAGGTAAGTATTCCTCACTCTCTTTAAACAAAAAAACAGGAAAATGGGTAAAAGCTCAACCTCAGGAATGATTAGACTCATGCAATCTAATCAACCAAAAGGTTTCAACTCACACCTGTCGACTGACCGTCAGCAAAAAGTCTACCAACAATAAATGCTGACGGGGTTGTAGAGAACTGTGTAACCTCTAGGTGCTGGTGAGATGTAAAGTGGTTAACAGCCAGTAAGGAGTACCAAAAGGAACTGCGTTGAAAAGTGAAAATTGAGGTACCACTCAATGCAACAGGCACACCACTGGGCCTCTCACCTGAGAAGACCAGGATCGAAAAGACACAGGCTGCAAAGGCTGCACTGCAGCCTTATTCAAAATAGCCAAGATGGGAAGCAACCAAAATGTCCATCAACAGGTGAATGGATAAAGAAGAAGGAGTCCATGTACACAATGGAATATTAGCCATGGAAAACAATGAAACACTGCTCTTTGAGGCACCAGAGATGAGCCTGGAGATAATCACAAAACATGAGGTAAGTCGGAAAGCAAAAGACCTATATCCTATGATATCCCTTAGAGGCGTTATCTAATCACTGACACAAATGAACATATTTCCACAGAGAAAGACACTCACAGACTTAGAAAACCAACTATGCTCATCTAAAAGGAAAGGTGGGGGGAATGGATAAATGAGATTAGTGTTACTATACATATCCAAATACATATTATATACATATTTCAAAACGACCGACCATATAGCAAGGGAGGTCTACAGAACACTCTGTAATATTTTACGTGGGAAGAGGATCTGTAGAGTAGACATATATAATGTACAAATGAACCAGATTGTGTACCCCTAGGACAAACAATATTCTAGTCCTTACCCCGATTAAAAAAAATAACAAAAACAAGAAGTAATGAGACCTAAACTTATGGGGGTTTCTCCTGGCACATTCCATTCTAATTTACAACCTAGGAACACGACTTCCAGAAAGGCTCTGCTGCCCTAGTACTCAGATTTGGGAATGGAGAAATGCTGCCTCCTTGTGGCCATTTCCCACAACAGCAGCTTTCAACCCACTGCTAAAGGTCACTAAATATTCACCAACTTGCCATTCTGTAAATGACACCTGCCCTCCAAATAAATCCTGGGATCAAAAATGGAGCAAAAATTTCAAAAGAGGGCAACCTTCCAAGAAGACAATTTCAAGAGCTATGTGGTACTCACAGCTTTTCCTTTAAAGAAGAGGAAAGAAAAAGGTGTGGGAAAATGATATATTTTAGGAATTTTTAAAGACATGCAAACCCAAATTACAAAAACCTATCAGCTCACAGCAGTCAGAATGGCCATCAGCAAAAATGTTTCAAAAAATAAATGCTGAAGGGACTGTGGAGGAATGCGTACACTCGGCCCTAAGGGGGACGTGGTAAGAGCCACTAATGAAAACACAATGGAAGTGCCTTGAAAAGGTAACACTGAGCTACCCGTCAATCAGTCATACCCACTGCTGGGCCTATCCCCTGAGAAAATGAGAATCAAAACGTCACAGGCTGGCAATCCTGCACTCCAGCCATATTGACCATAGCCAACATTTGGAAGCAATGAAAATGTCCATCAACAGAGGAACGCACCAAGAAGAACTGTTCCATGTACACAATGTAATATTGCTCCAATAATAAATATAAGGTAAATTTAAAAGACAAACATAAGTAAGGAGACATCAGCATTTGTGGGTTTCTTCAGGCACAATCCACTCTAATTTATAACCGAGGAACACCACTGGCCGGAAGGCCTGTTGCCCTAGTACCAGCATGGGGAACGTAGAAAGACTGCCACCCTCTGGCCGTTACCTGCAAACGCAGGTTTCAGCCTGTGCTAATGGTCACCGCAAAATGTCTTCAGGGAGGTAATGGCGAAAAAATCTTAAAATTATGACATACATACTTTAAGAAAACACTTTGAAGAACTAAGCTGTACTCACAGCCTGAAAAATGAAAAGGACCTGCCTTAAAGCTCAGTTTTAATGGATCATGAGACACATGCAAATTCAGCCACAAAGACGTATCAGCTCACACCAGTCAGAATAACCATCAGTAAAAAACCACAAAGAATAAATGCTGAAGGTGCTGTGGAGAAATGCAAACCCTCCACTTTAAGTGGGATGTAACCTGGAGAGAGCCACTCATGAGAGCAGAGTGGAGGTGCCGTTAAAAGGTAAACATTGAGCTACCGTACGATCCAGAGGCTTATTCCTGGACCTATAACCTAAGAAGACAGAATTGGAAAGAAAGAGGCAGGCAAATCTGCATTGCACAGTATTACCATAGCCAAGATATGGAAGTCACCAAAAAGTCCACCGACAGATGGGTGGACAAAGAAGATCTGCTACATGTACAGATGGATTATGAGCTAGCGATAAAATGAAGCAATGCCATTTGCAGCACCATAGATGACTCTAGAAGTAATCACGCAACTTGGAGTAAGTGAGAAAACGAAAGACACATATCCTATCATACCACATAGAGGTGTTACCTAAAAATTGATACAAACGAAGATACTTCCACAGAGAAAGGCAATCACAGATTCAGTACAA
This sequence comes from Eschrichtius robustus, assembly GCF_028021215.1. NCBI lineage: Eukaryota > Metazoa > Chordata > Mammalia > Artiodactyla > Eschrichtiidae > Eschrichtius > Eschrichtius robustus. The sequence goes on from NC_090828.1 coordinate 119,200,807, forward strand.
AAACTTAAGGTTCACCAAATGGAAAGGTGTGAGGATTGGGTACATTACCATATTGAGGTGAACAGAGATATACAAACACACGTGAAATATATAATCACCAAAGACCTACAGAATACCAAGAGAAGACTACTCAACATTGTGTCATAACCTACACGGGAAAAGATTCCAAAGAAGAATAGATATATGTATATGTGTGAAGGAACCACATCTTGCACACCTAGACCAAACAAACCATTGTAATCGAATTTGCTGTGATAAAGAATAAAAATTTTGTTAAAAATACAAACAAGAAGGAATGACACATACACTTAAAGGGCTTTTTCCCGGCACATTCCATTGTACTTTACAACCTAGAACACGACTTCCATTAAGGCTCTGTTGCCCTAGTGACCAGATTTGGTAAAGGAGAAATGCTGCCCCCTTGTGGCCGTTTCCCGCAAGAGCAGCTTGAAACCCACAGCTACTGGTCACTTAAAATTCACAAGGGCTCAGGGCTGTAAAGGACACCTGCCGTCAAAAATTGTGCTCAGGTGGGGAATGGACAAAAGAAATTCAAAACAGGCGAATGTTTCAAGAAGATAGTATGCAGAGGTAAGTATTCCTCACTCTCTTTAAACAAAAAAACAGGAAAATGGGTAAAAGCTCAACCTCAGGAATGATTAGACTCATGCAATCTAATCAACCAAAAGGTTTCAACTCACACCTGTCGACTGACCGTCAGCAAAAAGTCTACCAACAATAAATGCTGACGGGGTTGTAGAGAACTGTGTAACCTCTAGGTGCTGGTGAGATGTAAAGTGGTTAACAGCCAGTAAGGAGTACCAAAAGGAACTGCGTTGAAAAGTGAAAATTGAGGTACCACTCAATGCAACAGGCACACCACTGGGCCTCTCACCTGAGAAGACCAGGATCGAAAAGACACAGGCTGCAAAGGCTGCACTGCAGCCTTATTCAAAATAGCCAAGATGGGAAGCAACCAAAATGTCCATCAACAGGTGAATGGATAAAGAAGAAGGAGTCCATGTACACAATGGAATATTAGCCATGGAAAACAATGAAACACTGCTCTTTGAGGCACCAGAGATGAGCCTGGAGATAATCACAAAACATGAGGTAAGTCGGAAAGCAAAAGACCTATATCCTATGATATCCCTTAGAGGCGTTATCTAATCACTGACACAAATGAACATATTTCCACAGAGAAAGACACTCACAGACTTAGAAAACCAACTATGCTCATCTAAAAGGAAAGGTGGGGGGAATGGATAAATGAGATTAGTGTTACTATACATATCCAAATACATATTATATACATATTTCAAAACGACCGACCATATAGCAAGGGAGGTCTACAGAACACTCTGTAATATTTTACGTGGGAAGAGGATCTGTAGAGTAGACATATATAATGTACAAATGAACCAGATTGTGTACCCCTAGGACAAACAATATTCTAGTCCTTACCCCGATTAAAAAAAATAACAAAAACAAGAAGTAATGAGACCTAAACTTATGGGGGTTTCTCCTGGCACATTCCATTCTAATTTACAACCTAGGAACACGACTTCCAGAAAGGCTCTGCTGCCCTAGTACTCAGATTTGGGAATGGAGAAATGCTGCCTCCTTGTGGCCATTTCCCACAACAGCAGCTTTCAACCCACTGCTAAAGGTCACTAAATATTCACCAACTTGCCATTCTGTAAATGACACCTGCCCTCCAAATAAATCCTGGGATCAAAAATGGAGCAAAAATTTCAAAAGAGGGCAACCTTCCAAGAAGACAATTTCAAGAGCTATGTGGTACTCACAGCTTTTCCTTTAAAGAAGAGGAAAGAAAAAGGTGTGGGAAAATGATATATTTTAGGAATTTTTAAAGACATGCAAACCCAAATTACAAAACCCTATCAGCTCACAGCAGTCAGAATGGCCATCAGCAAAAATGTTTCAAAAAATAAATGCTGAAGGGACTGTGGAGGAATGCGTACACTCGGCCCTAAGGGGGACGTGGTAAGAGCCACTAATGAAAACACAATGGAAGTGCCTTGAAAAGGTAACACTGAGCTACCCGTCAATCAGTCATACCCACTGCTGGGCCTATCCCCTGAGAAAATGAGAATCAAAACGTCACAGGCTGGCAATCCTGCACTCCAGCCATATTGACCATAGCCAACATTTGGAAGCAATGAAAATGTCCATCAACAGAGGAACGCACCAAGAAGAACTGTTCCATGTACACAATGTAATATTGCTCCAATAATAAATATAAGGTAAATTTAAAAGACAAACATAAGTAAGGAGACATCAGCATTTGTGGGTTTCTTCAGGCACAATCCACTCTAATTTATAACCGAGGAACACCACTGGCCGGAAGGCCTGTTGCCCTAGTACCAGCATGGGGAACGTAGAAAGACTGCCACCCTCTGGCCGTTACCTGCAAACGCAGGTTTCAGCCTGTGCTAATGGTCACCGCAAAATGTCTTCAGGGAGGTAATGGCGAAAAAATCTTAAAATTATGACATACATACTTTAAGAAAACACTTTGAAGAACTAAGCTGTACTCACAGCCTGAAAAATGAAAAGGACCTGCCTTAAAGCTCAGTTTTAATGGATCATGAGACACATGCAAATTCAGCCACAAAGACGTATCAGCTCACACCAGTCAGAATAACCATCAGTAAAAAACCACAAAGAATAAATGCTGAAGGTGCTGTGGAGAAATGCAAACCCTCCACTTTAAGTGGGATGTAACCTGGAGAGAGCCACTCATGAGAGCAGAGTGGAGGTGCCGTTAAAAGGTAAACATTGAGCTACCGTACGATCCAGAGGCTTATTCCTGGACCTATAACCTAAGAAGACAGAATTGGAAAGAAAGAGGCAGGCAAATCTGCATTGCACAGTATTACCATAGCCAAGATATGGAAGTCACCAAAAAGTCCACCGACAGATGGGTGGACAAAGAAGATCTGCTACATGTACAGATGGATTATGAGCTAGCGATAAAATGAAGCAATGCCATTTGCAGCACCATAGATGACTCTAGAAGTAATCACGCAACTTGGAGTAAGTGAGAAAACGAAAGACACATATCCTATCATACCACATAGAGGTGTTACCTAAAAATTGATACAAACGAAGATACTTCCACAGAGAAAGGCAATCACAGATTCAGTACAAAAACTTAAGGTTCACCAAATGGAAAGGTGTGAGGATTGGGTACATTACCATATTGAGGTGAACAGAGATATACAAACACACGTGAAATATATAATCACCAAAGACCTACAGAATACCAAGAGAAGACTACTCAACATTGTGTCATAACCTACACGGGAAAAGATTCCAAAGAAGAATAGATATATGTATATGTGTGAAGGAACCACATCTTGCACACCTAGACCAAACAAACCATTGTAATCGAATTTGCTGTGATAAAGAATAAAAATTTTGTTAAAAATACAAACAAGAAGGAATGACACATACACTTAAAGGGCTTTTTCCCGGCACATTCCATTGTACTTTACAACCTAGAACACGACTTCCATTAAGGCTCTGTTGCCCTAGTGACCAGATTTGGTAAAGGAGAAATGCTGCCCCCTTGTGGCCGTTTCCCGCAAGAGCAGCTTGAAACCCACAGCTACTGGTCACTTAAAATTCACAAGGGCTCAGGGCTGTAAAGGACACCTGCCGTCAAAAATTGTGCTCAGGTGGGGAATGGACAAAAGAAATTCAAAACAGGCGAATGTTTCAAGAAGATAGTATGCAGAGGTAAGTATTCCTCACTCTCTTTAAACAAAAAAACAGGAAAATGGGTAAAAGCTCAACCTCAGGAATGATTAGACTCATGCAATCTAATCAACCAAAAGGTTTCAACTCACACCTGTCGACTGACCGTCAGCAAAAAGTCTACCAACAATAAATGCTGACGGGGTTGTAGAGAACTGTGTAACCTCTAGGTGCTGGTGAGATGTAAAGTGGTTAACAGCCAGTAAGGAGTACCAAAAGGAACTGCGTTGAAAAGTGAAAATTGAGGTACCACTCAATGCAACAGGCACACCACTGGGCCTCTCACCTGAGAAGACCAGGATCGAAAAGACACAGGCTGCAAAGGCTGCACTGCAGCCTTATTCAAAATAGCCAAGATGGGAAGCAACCAAAATGTCCATCAACAGGTGAATGGATAAAGAAGAAGGAGTCCATGTACACAATGGAATATTAGCCATGGAAAACAATGAAACACTGCTCTTTGAGGCACCAGAGATGAGCCTGGAGATAATCACAAAACATGAGGTAAGTCGGAAAGCAAAAGACCTATATCCTATGATATCCCTTAGAGGCGTTATCTAATCACTGACACAAATGAACATATTTCCACAGAGAAAGACACTCACAGACTTAGAAAACCAACTATGCTCATCTAAAAGGAAAGGTGGGGGGAATGGATAAATGAGATTAGTGTTACTATACATATCCAAATACATATTATATACATATTTCAAAACGACCGACCATATAGCAAGGGAGGTCTACAGAACACTCTGTAATATTTTACGTGGGAAGAGGATCTGTAGAGTAGACATATATAATGTACAAATGAACCAGATTGTGTACCCCTAGGACAAACAATATTCTAGTCCTTACCCCGATTAAAAAAAATAACAAAAACAAGAAGTAATGAGACCTAAACTTATGGGGGTTTCTCCTGGCACATTCCATTCTAATTTACAACCTAGGAACACGACTTCCAGAAAGGCTCTGCTGCCCTAGTACTCAGATTTGGGAATGGAGAAATGCTGCCTCCTTGTGGCCATTTCCCACAACAGCAGCTTTCAACCCACTGCTAAAGGTCACTAAATATTCACCAACTTGCCATTCTGTAAATGACACCTGCCCTCCAAATAAATCCTGGGATCAAAAATGGAGCAAAAATTTCAAAAGAGGGCAACCTTCCAAGAAGACAATTTCAAGAGCTATGTGGTACTCACAGCTTTTCCTTTAAAGAAGAGGAAAGAAAAAGGTGTGGGAAAATGATATATTTTAGGAATTTTTAAAGACATGCAAACCCAAATTACAAAACCCTATCAGCTCACAGCAGTCAGAATGGCCATCAGCAAAAATGTTTCAAAAAATAAATGCTGAAGGGACTGTGGAGGAATGCGTACACTCGGCCCTAAGGGGGACGTGGTAAGAGCCACTAATGAAAACACAATGGAAGTGCCTTGAAAAGGTAACACTGAGCTACCCGTCAATCAGTCATACCCACTGCTGGGCCTATCCCCTGAGAAAATGAGAATCAAAACGTCACAGGCTGGCAATCCTGCACTCCAGCCATATTGACCATAGCCAACATTTGGAAGCAATGAAAATGTCCATCAACAGAGGAACGCACCAAGAAGAACTGTTCCATGTACACAATGTAATATTGCTCCAATAATAAATATAAGGTAAATTTAAAAGACAAACATAAGTAAGGAGACATCAGCATTTGTGGGTTTCTTCAGGCACAATCCACTCTAATTTATAACCGAGGAACACCACTGGCCGGAAGGCCTGTTGCCCTAGTACCAGCATGGGGAACGTAGAAAGACTGCCACCCTCTGGCCGTTACCTGCAAACGCAGGTTTCAGCCTGTGCTAATGGTCACCGCAAAATGTCTTCAGGGAGGTAATGGCGAAAAAATCTTAAAATTATGACATACATACTTTAAGAAAACACTTTGAAGAACTAAGCTGTACTCACAGCCTGAAAAATGAAAAGGACCTGCCTTAAAGCTCAGTTTTAATGGATCATGAGACACATGCAAATTCAGCCACAAAGACGTATCAGCTCACACCAGTCAGAATAACCATCAGTAAAAAACCACAAAGAATAAATGCTGAAGGTGCTGTGGAGAAATGCAAACCCTCCACTTTAAGTGGGATGTAACCTGGAGAGAGCCACTCATGAGAGCAGAGTGGAGGTGCCGTTAAAAGGTAAACATTGAGCTACCGTACGATCCAGAGGCTTATTCCTGGACCTATAACCTAAGAAGACAGAATTGGAAAGAAAGAGGCAGGCAAATCTGCATTGCACAGTATTACCATAGCCAAGATATGGAAGTCACCAAAAAGTCCACCGACAGATGGGTGGACAAAGAAGATCTGCTACATGTACAGATGGATTATGAGCTAGCGATAAAATGAAGCAATGCCATTTGCAGCACCATAGATGACTCTAGAAGTAATCACGCAACTTGGAGTAAGTGAGAAAACGAAAGACACATATCCTATCATACCACATAGAGGTGTTACCTAAAAATTGATACAAACGAAGATACTTCCACAGAGAAAGGCAATCACAGATTCAGTACAAAAACTTAAGGTTCACCAAATGGAAAGGTGTGAGGATTGGGTACATTACCATATTGAGGTGAACAGAGATATACAAACACACGTGAAATATATAATCACCAAAGACCTACAGAATACCAAGAGAAGACTACTCAACATTGTGTCATAACCTACACGGGAAAAGATTCCAAAGAAGAATAGATATATGTATATGTGTGAAGGAACCACATCTTGCACACCTAGACCAAACAAACCATTGTAATCGAATTTGCTGTGATAAAGAATAAAAATTTTGTTAAAAATACAAACAAGAAGGAATGACACATACACTTAAAGGGCTTTTTCCCGGCACATTCCATTGTACTTTACAACCTAGAACACGACTTCCATTAAGGCTCTGTTGCCCTAGTGACCAGATTTGGTAAAGGAGAAATGCTGCCCCCTTGTGGCCGTTTCCCGCAAGAGCAGCTTGAAACCCACAGCTACTGGTCACTTAAAATTCACAAGGGCTCAGGGCTGTAAAGGACACCTGCCGTCAAAAATTGTGCTCAGGTGGGGAATGGACAAAAGAAATTCAAAACAGGCGAATGTTTCAAGAAGATAGTATGCAGAGGTAAGTATTCCTCACTCTCTTTAAACAAAAAAACAGGAAAATGGGTAAAAGCTCAACCTCAGGAATGATTAGACTCATGCAATCTAATCAACCAAAAGGTTTCAACTCACACCTGTCGACTGACCGTCAGCAAAAAGTCTACCAACAATAAATGCTGACGGGGTTGTAGAGAACTGTGTAACCTCTAGGTGCTGGTGAGATGTAAAGTGGTTAACAGCCAGTAAGGAGTACCAAAAGGAACTGCGTTGAAAAGTGAAAATTGAGGTACCACTCAATGCAACAGGCACACCACTGGGCCTCTCACCTGAGAAGACCAGGATCGAAAAGACACAGGCTGCAAAGGCTGCACTGCAGCCTTATTCAAAATAGCCAAGATGGGAAGCAACCAAAATGTCCATCAACAGGTGAATGGATAAAGAAGAAGGAGTCCATGTACACAATGGAATATTAGCCATGGAAAACAATGAAACACTGCTCTTTGAGGCACCAGAGATGAGCCTGGAGATAATCACAAAACATGAGGTAAGTCGGAAAGCAAAAGACCTATATCCTATGATATCCCTTAGAGGCGTTATCTAATCACTGACACAAATGAACATATTTCCACAGAGAAAGACACTCACAGACTTAGAAAACCAACTATGCTCATCTAAAAGGAAAGGTGGGGGGAATGGATAAATGAGATTAGTGTTACTATACATATCCAAATACATATTATATACATATTTCAAAACGACCGACCATATAGCAAGGGAGGTCTACAGAACACTCTGTAATATTTTACGTGGGAAGAGGATCTGTAGAGTAGACATATATAATGTACAAATGAACCAGATTGTGTACCCCTAGGACAAACAATATTCTAGTCCTTACCCCGATTAAAAAAAATAACAAAAACAAGAAGTAATGAGACCTAAACTTATGGGGGTTTCTCCTGGCACATTCCATTCTAATTTACAACCTAGGAACACGACTTCCAGAAAGGCTCTGCTGCCCTAGTACTCAGATTTGGGAATGGAGAAATGCTGCCTCCTTGTGGCCATTTCCCACAACAGCAGCTTTCAACCCACTGCTAAAGGTCACTAAATATTCACCAACTTGCCATTCTGTAAATGACACCTGCCCTCCAAATAAATCCTGGGATCAAAAATGGAGCAAAAATTTCAAAAGAGGGCAACCTTCCAAGAAGACAATTTCAAGAGCTATGTGGTACTCACAGCTTTTCCTTTAAAGAAGAGGAAAGAAAAAGGTGTGGGAAAATGATATATTTTAGGAATTTTTAAAGACATGCAAACCCAAATTACAAAACCCTATCAGCTCACAGCATTCAGAATGGCCATCAGCAAAAATGTTTCAAAAAATAAATGCTGAAGGGACTGTGGAGGAATGCGTACACTCGGCCCTAAGGGGGACGTGGTAAGAGCCACTAATGAAAACACAATGGAAGTGCCTTGAAAAGGTAACACTGAGCTACCCGTCAATCAGTCATACCCACTGCTGGGCCTATCCCCTGAGAAAATGAGAATCAAAACGTCACAGGCTGGCAATCCTGCACTCCAGCCATATTGACCATAGCCAACATTTGGAAGCAATGAAAATGTCCATCAACAGAGGAACGCACCAAGAAGAACTGTTCCATGTACACAATGTAATATTGCTCCAATAATAAATATAAGGTAAATTTAAAAGACAAACATAAGTAAGGAGACATCAGCATTTGTGGGTTTCTTCAGGCACAATCCACTCTAATTTATAACCGAGGAACACCACTGGCCGGAAGGCCTGTTGCCCTAGTACCAGCATGGGGAACGTAGAAAGACTGCCACCCTCTGGCCGTTACCTGCAAACGCAGGTTTCAGCCTGTGCTAATGGTCACCGCAAAATGTCTTCAGGGAGGTAATGGCGAAAAAATCTTAAAATTATGACATACATACTTTAAGAAAACACTTTGAAGAACTAAGCTGTACTCACAGCCTGAAAAATGAAAAGGACCTGCCTTAAAGCTCAGTTTTAATGGATCATGAGACACATGCAAATTCAGCCACAAAGACGTATCAGCTCACACCAGTCAGAATAACCATCAGTAAAAAACCACAAAGAATAAATGCTGAAGGTGCTGTGGAGAAATGCAAACCCTCCACTTTAAGTGGGATGTAACCTGGAGAGAGCCACTCATGAGAGCAGAGTGGAGGTGCCGTTAAAAGGTAAACATTGAGCTACCGTACGATCCAGAGGCTTATTCCTGGACCTATAACCTAAGAAGACAGAATTGGAAAGAAAGAGGCAGGCAAATCTGCATTGCACAGTATTACCATAGCCAAGATATGGAAGTCACCAAAAAGTCCACCGACAGATGGGTGGACAAAGAAGATCTGCTACATGTACAGATGGATTATGAGCTAGCGATAAAATGAAGCAATGCCATTTGCAGCACCATAGATGACTCTAGAAGTAATCACGCAACTTGGAGTAAGTGAGAAAACGAAAGACACATATCCTATCATACCACATAGAGGTGTTACCTAAAAATTGATACAAACGAAGATACTTCCACAGAGAAAGGCAATCACAGATTCAGTACAAAAACTTAAGGTTCACCAAATGGAAAGGTGTGAGGATTGGGTACATTACCATATTGAGGTGAACAGAGATATACAAACACACGTGAAATATATAATCACCAAAGACCTACAGAATACCAAGAGAAGACTACTCAACATTGTGTCATAACCTACACGGGAAAAGATTCCAAAGAAGAATAGATATATGTATATGTGTGAAGGAACCACATCTTGCACACCTAGACCAAACAAACCATTGTAATCGAATTTGCTGTGATAAAGGATAAAAATTTTGTTAAAAATACAAACAAGAAGGAATGACACATACACTTAAAGGGCTTTTTCCCGGCACATTCCATTGTACTTTACAACCTAGAACACGACTTCCATTAAGGCTCTGTTGCCCTAGTGACCAGATTTGGTAAAGGAGAAATGCTGCCCCCTTGTGGCCGTTTCCCGCAAGAGCAGCTTGAAACCCACAGCTACTGGTCACTTAAAATTCACAAGGGCTCAGGGCTGTAAAGGACACCTGCCGTCAAAAATTGTGCTCAGGTGGGGAATGGACAAAAGAAATTCAAAACAGGCGAATGTTTCAAGAAGATAGTATGCAGAGGTAAGTATTCCTCACTCTCTTTAAACAAAAAAACAGGAAAATGGGTAAAAGCTCAACCTCAGGAATGATTAGACTCATGCAATCTAATCAACCAAAAGGTTTCAACTCACACCTGTCGACTGACCGTCAGCAAAAAGTCTACCAACAATAAATGCTGACGGGGTTGTAGAGAACTGTGTAACCTCTAGGTGCTGGTGAGATGTAAAGTGGTTAACAGCCAGTAAGGAGTACCAAAAGGAACTGCGTTGAAAAGTGAAAATTGAGGTACCACTCAATGCAACAGGCACACCACTGGGCCTCTCACCTGAGAAGACCAGGATCGAAAAGACACAGGCTGCAAAGGCTGCACTGCAGCCTTATTCAAAATAGCCAAGATGGGAAGCAACCAAAATGTCCATCAACAGGTGAATGGATAAAGAAGAAGGAGTCCATGTACACAATGGAATATTAGCCATGGAAAACAATGAAACACTGCTCTTTGAGGCACCAGAGATGAGCCTGGAGATAATCACAAAACATGAGGTAAGTCGGAAAGCAAAAGACCTATATCCTATGATATCCCTTAGAGGCGTTATCTAATCACTGACACAAATGAACATATTTCCACAGAGAAAGACACTCACAGACTTAGAAAACCAACTATGCTCATCTAAAAGGAAAGGTGGGGGGAATGGATAAATGAGATTAGTGTTACTATACATATCCAAATACATATTATATACATATTTCAAAACGACCGACCATATAGCAAGGGAGGTCTACAGAACACTCTGTAATATTTTACATGGGAAGAGGATCTGTAGAGTAGACATATATAATGTACAAATGAACCAGATTGTGTACCCCTAGGACAAACAATATTCTAGTCCTTACCCCGATTAAAAAAATTAACAAAAACAAGAAGTAATGAGACCTAAACTTATGGGGGTTTCTCCTGGCACATTCCATTCTAATTTACAACCTAGGAACACGACTTCCAGAAAGGCTCTGCTGCCCTAGTACTCAGATTTGGGAATGGAGAAATGCTGCCTCCTTGTGGCCATTTCCCACAACAGCAGCTTTCAACCCACTGCTAAAGGTCACTAAATATTCACCAACTTGCCATTCTGTAAATGACACCTGCCCTCCAAATAAATCCTGGGATCAAAAATGGAGCAAAAATTTCAAAAGAGGGCAACCTTCCAAGAAGACAATTTCAAGAGCTATGTGGTACTCACAGCTTTTCCTTTAAAGAAGAGGAAAGAAAAAGGTGTGGGAAAATGATATATTTTAGGAATTTTTAAAGACATGCAAACCCAAATTACAAAAACCTATCAGCTCACAGCAGTCAGAATGGCCATCAGCAAAAATGTTTCAAAAAATAAATGCTGAAGGGACTGTGGAGGAATGCGTACACTCGGCCCTAAGGGGGACGTGGTAAGAGCCACTAATGAAAACACAATGGAAGTGCCTTGAAAAGGTAACACTGAGCTACCCGTCAATCAGTCATACCCACTGCTGGGCCTATCCCCTGAGAAAATGAGAATCAAAACGTCACAGGCTGGCAATCCTGCACTCCAGCCATATTGACCATAGCCAACATTTGGAAGCAATGAAAATGTCCATCAACAGAGGAACGCACCAAGAAGAACTCTTCCATGTACACAATGTAATATTGCTCCAATAATAAATATAAGGTAAATTTAAAAGACAAACATAAGTAAGGAGACATCAGCATTTGTGGGTTTCTTCAGGCACAATCCACTCTAATTTATAACCGAGGAACACCACTGGCCGGAAGGCCTGTTGCCCTAGTACCAGCATGGGGAACGTAGAAAGACTGCCACCCTCTGGCCGTTACCTGCAAACGCAGGTTTCAGCCTGTGCTAATGGTCACCGCAAAATGTCTTCAGGGAGGTAATGGCGAAAAAATCTTAAAATTATGACATACATACTTTAAGAAAACACTTTGAAGAACTAAGCTGTACTCACAGCCTGAAAAATGAAAAGGACCTGCCTTAAAGCTCAGTTTTAATGGATCATGAGACACATGCAAATTCAGCCACAAAGACGTATCAGCTCACACCAGTCAGAATAACCATCAGTAAAAAACCACAAAGAATAAATGCTGAAGGTGCTGTGGAGAAATGCAAACCCTCCACTTTAAGTGGGATGTAACCTGGAGAGAGCCACTCATGAGAGCAGAGTGGAGGTGCCGTTAAAAGGTAAACATTGAGCTACCGTACGATCCAGAGGCTTATTCCTGGACCTATAACCTAAGAAGACAGAATTGGAAAGAAAGAGGCAGGCAAATCTGCATTGCACAGTATTACCATAGCCAAGATATGGAAGTCACCAAAAAGTCCACCGACAGATGGGTGGACAAAGAAGATCTGCTACATGTACAGATGGATTATGAGCTAGCGATAAAATGAAGCAATGCCATTTGCAGCACCATAGATGACTCTAGAAGTAATCACGCAACTTGGAGTAAGTGAGAAAACGAAAGACACATATCCTATCATACCACATAGAGGTGTTACCTAAAAATTGATACAAACGAAGATACTTCCACAGAGAAAGGCAATCACAGATTCAGTACAAAAACTTAAGGTTCACCAAATGGAAAGGTGTGAGGATTGGGTACATTACCATATTGAGGTGAACAGAGATATACAAACACACGTGAAATATATAATCACCAAAGACCTACAGAATACCAAGAGAAGACTACTCAACATTGTGTCATAACCTACACGGGAAAAGATTCCAAAGAAGAATAGATATATGTATATGTGTGAAGGAACCACATCTTGCACACCTAGACCAAACAAACCATTGTAATCGAATTTGCTGTGATAAAGAATAAAAATTTTGTTAAAAATACAAACAAGAAGGAATGACACATACACTTAAAGGGCTTTTTCCCGGCACATTCCATTGTACTTTACAACCTAGAACACGACTTCCATTAAGGCTCTGTTGCCCTAGTGACCAGATTTGGTAAAGGAGAAATGCTGCCCCCTTGTGGCCGTTTCCCGCAAGAGCAGCTTTAAACCCACAGCTACTGGTCACTTAAAATTCACAAGGGCTCAGGGCTGTAAAGGACACCTGCCGTCAAAAATTGTGCTCAGGTGGGGAATGGACAAAAGAAATTCAAAACAGGCGAATGTTTCAAGAAGATAGTATGCAGAGGTAAGTATTCCTCACTCTCTTTAAACAAAAAAACAGGAAAATGGGTAAAAGCTCAACCTCAGGAATGATTAGACTCATGCAATCTAATCAACCAAAAGGTTTCAACTCACACCTGTCGACTGACCGTCAGCAAAAAGTCTACCAACAATAAATGCTGACGGGGTTGTAGAGAACTGTGTAACCTCTAGGTGCTGGTGAGATGTAAAGTGGTTAACAGCCAGTAAGGAGTACCAAAAGGAACTGCGTTGAAAAGTGAAAATTGAGGTACCACTCAATGCAACAGGCACACCACTGGGCCTCTCACCTGAGAAGACCAGGATCGAAAAGACACAGGCTGCAAAGGCTGCACTGCAGCCTTATTCAAAATAGCCAAGATGGGAAGCAACCAAAATGTCCATCAACAGGTGAATGGATAAAGAAGAAGGAGTCCATGTACACAATGGAATATTAGCCATGGAAAACAATGAAACACTGCTCTTTGAGGCACCAGAGATGAGCCTGGAGATAATCACAAAACATGAGGTAAGTCGGAAAGCAAAAGACCTATATCCTATGATATCCCTTAGAGGCGTTATCTAATCACTGACACAAATGAACATATTTCCACAGAGAAAGACACTCACAGACTTAGAAAACCAACTATGCTCATCTAAAAGGAAAGGTGGGGGGAATGGATAAATGAGATTAGTGTTACTATACATATCCAAATACATATTATATACATATTTCAAAACGACCGACCATATAGCAAGGGAGGTCTACAGAACACTCTGTAATATTTTACATGGGAAGAGGATCTGTAGACTAGACATATATAATGTACAAATGAACCAGATTGTGTACCCCTAGGACAAACAATATTCTAGTCCATACCCCGATTAAAAAAATTAACAAAAACAAGAAGTAATGAGACCTAAACTTATGGGGGTTTCTCCTGGCACATTCCATTCTAATTTACAACCTAGGAACACGACTTCCAGAAAGGCTCTGCTGCCCTAGTACTCAGATTTGGGAATGGAGAAATGCTGCCTCCTTGTGGCCATTTCCCACAACAGCAGCTTTCAACCCACTGCTAAAGGTCACTAAATATTCACCAACTTGCCATTCTGTAAATGACACCTGCCCTCCAAATAAATCCTGGGATCAAAAATGGAGCAAAAATTTCAAAAGAGGGCAACCTTCCAAGAAGACAATTTCAAGAGCTATGTGGTACTCACAGCTTTTCCTTTAAAGAAGAGGAAAGAAAAAGGTGTGGGAAAATGATATATTTTAGGAATTTTTAAAGACATGCAAACCCAAATTACAAAAACCTATCAGCTCACAGCAGTCAGAATGGCCATCAGCAAAAATGTTTCAAAAAATAAATGCTGAAGGGACTGTGGAGGAATGCGTACACTCGGCCCTAAGGGGGACGTGGTAAGAGCCACTAATGAAAACACAATGGAAGTGCCTTGAAAAGGTAAACACTGAGCTACCCGTCAATCAGTCATACCCACTGCTGGGCCTATCCCCTGAGAAAATGAGAATCAAAACGTCACAGGCTGGCAATCCTGCACTCCAGCCATATTGACCATAGCCAACATTTGGAAGCAATGAAAATGTCCATCAACAGAGGAACGCACCAAGAAGAACTCTTCCATGTACACAATGTAATATTGCTCCAATAATAAATATAAGGTAAATTTAAAAGACAAACATAAGTAAGGAGACATCAGCATTTGTGGGTTTCTTCAGGCACAATCCACTCTAATTTATAACCGAGGAACACCACTGGCCGGAAGGCCTGTTGCCCTAGTACCAGCATGGGGAACGTAGAAAGACTGCCACCCTCTGGCCGTTACCTGCAAACGCAGGTTTAAGCCTGTGCTAATGGTCACCGCAAAATGTCTTCAGGGAGGTAATGGCGAAAAAATTTTAAAATTATGACATACATACTTTAAGAAAACACTTTGAAGAACTAAGCGGTACTCACAGCCTGAAAAATGAAAAGGACCTGCCTTAAAGCTCAGTTTTAATGGATCATGAGATACATGCAAATTCAGCCACAAAGACGTATCAGCTCACACCAGTCAGAATAACCATCAGTAAAAAACCACAAAGAATAAATGCTGAAGGTGCTGTGGAGAAATGCAAACCCTCCACTTTAAGTGGGATGTAACCTGGAGAGAGCCACTCATGAGAGCAGAGTGGAGGTGCCGTTAAAAGGTAAACATTGAGCTACCGTACGATCCAGAGGCTTATTCCTGGACCTATAACCTAAGAAGACAGAATTGGAAAGAAAGAGGCAGGCAAATCTGCATTGCACAGTATTACCATAGCCAAGATATGGAAGTCACCAAAAAGTCCACCGACAGATGGGTGGACAAAGAAGAACTGCTACATGTACAGATGGATTATGAGCTAGCGATAAAATGAAACAATGCCATTTGCAGCACCATAGATGACTCTAGAAGTAATCACGCAACTTGGAGTAAGTGAGAAAGCGAAAGACACATATCCTATCATACCACATAGAGGTGTTACCTAAAAATTGATACAAACGAAGATACTTCCACAGAGAAAGGCAATCACAGATTCAGTACAAAAACTTAAGGTTCACCAAATGGAAAGGTGTGAGGATTGGGTACATTACCATATTGAGGTGAACAGAGATATACAAACACACGTGAAATATATAATCACCAAAGACCTACAGAATACCAAGAGAAGACTACTCAACATTGTGTCATAACCTACACGGGAAAAGATTCCAAAGAAGAATAGATATATGTATATGTGTGAAGGAACCACGTCTTGCACACCTAGACCAAACAAACCATTGTAATCGAATTTGCTGTGATAAAGAATAAAAATTTTGTTAAAAATACAAACAAGAAGGAATGACACATACACTTAAAGGGCTTTTTCCCGGCACATTCCATTGTACTTTACAACCTAGAACACGACTTCCATTAAGGCTCTGTTGCCCTAGTGACCAGATTTGGTAAAGGAGAAATGCTGCCCCCTTGTGGCCGTTTCCCGCAAGAGCAGCTTGAAACCCACAGCTACTGGTCACTTAAAATTCACAAGGGCTCAGGGCTGTAAAGGACACCTGCCGTCAAAAATTGTGCTCAGGTGGGGAATGGACAAAAGAAATTCAAAACAGGCGAATGTTTCAAGAAGATAGTATGCAGAGGTAAGTATTCCTCACTCTCTTTAAACAAAAAAACAGGAAAATGGGTAAAAGCTCAACCTCAGGAATGATTAGACTCATGCAATCTAATCAACCAAAAGGTTTCAACTCACACCTGTCGACTGACCGTCAGCAAAAAGTCTACCAACAATAAATGCTGACGGGGTTGTAGAGAACTGTGTAACCTCTAGGTGCTGGTGAGATGTAAAGTGGTTAACAGCCAGTAAGGAGTACCAAAAGG
Organism: Eschrichtius robustus; assembly: GCF_028021215.1. NCBI lineage: Eukaryota > Metazoa > Chordata > Mammalia > Artiodactyla > Eschrichtiidae > Eschrichtius > Eschrichtius robustus. The sequence goes on from NC_090828.1 coordinate 119,217,507, forward strand.
AACTGCGTTGAAAAGTGAAAATTGAGGTACCACTCAATGCAACAGGCACACCACTGGGCCACTCACCTGAGAAGACCAGGATCGAAAAGACACAGGCTGCAAAGGCTGCACTGCAGCCTTATTCAAAATAGCCAAGATGGGAAGCAACCAAAATGTCCATCAACAGGTGAATGGATAAAGAAGAAGGAGTCCATGTACACAGTGGAATATTAGCCATGGAAAACAATGAAACACTGCTCTTTGAGGCACCAGAGATGAGCCTGGAGATAATCACAAAACATGAGGTAAGTCGGAAAGCAAAAGACCTATATCCTATGATATCCCTTAGAGGCGTTATCTAATCACTGACACAAATGAACATATTTCCACAGAGAAAGACACTCACAGACTTAGAAAACCAACTATGCTCATCTAAAAGGAAAGGTGGGGGGAATGGATAAATGAGATTAGTGTTACTATACATATCCAAATACATATTATATACATATTTCAAAACGACCGACCATATAGCAAGGGAGGTCTACAGAACACTCTGTAATATTTTACATGGGAAGAGGATCTGTAGAGTAGACATATATAATGTACAATTGAACCAGATTGTGTACCCCTAGGACAAACAATATTCTAGTCCTTACCCCGATTAAAAAAATTAACAAAAACAAGAAGTAATGAGACCTAAACTTATGGGGGTTTCTCCTGGCACATTCCATTCTAATTTACAACCTAGGAACACGACTTCCAGAAAGGCTCTGCTGCCCTAGTACTCAGATTTGGGAATGGAGAAATGCTGCCTCCTTGTGGCCATTTCCCACAACAGCAGCTTTCAACCCACTGCTAAAGGTCACTAAATATTCACCAACTTGCCATTCTGTAAATGACACCTGCCCTCCAAATAAATCCTGGGATCAAAAATGGAGCAAAAATTTCAAAAGAGGGCAACCTTCCAAGAAGACAATTTCAAGAGCTATGTGGTACTCACAGCTTTTCCTTTAAAGAAGAGGAAAGAAAAAGGTGTGGGAAAATGATATATTTTAGGAATTTTTAAAGACATGCAAACCCAAATTACAAAAACCTATCAGCTCACAGCAGTCAGAATGGCCATCAGCAAAAATGTTTCAAAAAATAAATGCTGAAGGGACTGTGGAGGAATGCGTACACTCGGCCCTAAGGGGGACGTGGTAAGAGCCACTAATGAAAACACAATGGAAGTGCCTTGAAAAGGTAAACACTGAGCTACCCGTCAATCAGTCATACCCACTGCTGGGTCTATCCCCTGAGAAAATGAGAATCAAAACGTCACAGGCTGGCAATCCTGCACTCCAGCCATATTGACCATAGCCAACATTTGGAAGCAATGAAAATGTCCATCAACAGAGGAACGCACCAAGAAGAACTGTTCCATGTACACAATGTAATATTGCTCCAATAATAAATATAAGGTAAATTTAAAAGACAAACATAAGTAAGGAGACATCAGCATTTGTGGGTTTCTTCAGGCACAATCCACTCTAATTTATAACCGAGGAACACCACTGGCCGGAAGGCCTGTTGCCCTAGTACCAGCATGGGGAACGTAGAAAGACTGCCACCCTCTGGCCGTTACCTGCAAACGCAGGTTTAAGCCTGTGCTAATGGTCACCGCAAAATGTCTTCAGGGAGGTAATGGCGAAAAAATTTTAAAATTATGACATACATACTTTAAGAAAACACTTTGAAGAACTAAGCGGTACTCACAGCCTGAAAAATGAAAAGGACCTGCCTTAAAGCTCAGTTTTAATGGATCATGAGAAACATGCAAATTCAGCCACAAAGACGTATCAGCTCACACCAGTCAGAATAACCATCAGTAAAAAACCACAAAGAATAAATCCTGAAGGTGCTGTGGAGAAATGCAAACCCTCCACTTTAAGTGGGATGTAACCTGGAGAGAGCCACTCATGAGAGCAGAGTGGAGGTGCCGTTAAAAGGTAAACATTGAGCTACCGTACGATCCAGAGGCTTATTCCTGGACCTATAACCTAAGAAGACAGAATTGGAAAGAAAGAGGCAGGCAAATCTGCATTGCACAGTATTACCATAGCCAAGATATGGAAGTCACCAAAAAGTCCACTGACAGATGGGTGGACAAAGAAGAACTGCTACATGTACAGATGGATTATGAGCTAGCGATAAAATGCAACAATGCCATTTGCAGCACCATAGATGACTCTAGAAGTAATCACGCAACTTGGAGTAAGTGAGAAAGCGAAAGACACATATCCTATCATACCACATAGAGGTGTTACCTAAAAATTGATACAAACGAAGATACTTCCACAGAGAAAGGCAATCACAGATTCAGTACAAAAACTTAAGGTTCACCAAATGGAAAGGTGTGAGGATTGGGTACATTACCATATTGAGGTGAACAGAGATATACAAACACACGTGAAATATATAATCACCAAAGACCTACAGAATACCAAGAGAAGACTACTCAACATTGTGTCATAACCTACATGGGAAAAGATTCCAAAGAAGAATAGATATATGTATATGTGTGAAGGAACCACATCTTGCACACCTAGACCAAACAAACCATTGTAATCGAATTTGCTGTGATAAAGAATAAAAATTTTGTTAAAAATACAAACAAGAAGGAATGACATATACACTTAAAGGGCTTTTTCCCGGCACATTCCATTGTACTTTACAACCTAGAACACGACTTCCATTAAGGCTCTCTTGCCCTAGTGACCAGATTTGGTAAAGGAGAAATGCTGCCCCCTTGTGGCCGTTTCCCGCAAGAGCAGCTTGAAACCCACAGCTACTGGTCACTTAAAATTCACAAGGGCTCAGGGCTGTAAAGGACACCTGCCGTCAAAAATTGTGCTCAGGTGGGGAATGGACAAAAGAAATTCAAAACAGGCGAATGTTTCAAGAAGATAGTATGCAGAGGTAAGTATTCCTCACTCTCTTTAAACAAAAAAACAGGAAAATGGGTAAAAGCTCAACCTCAGGAATGATTAGACTCATGCAATCTAATCAACCAAAAGGTTTCAACTCACACCTTTCGACTGACCGTCAGCAAAAAGTCTACCAACAATAAATGCTGACGGGGTTGTAGAGAACTGTGTAACCTCTAGGTGCTGGTGAGATGTAAAGTGGTTAACAGCCAGTAAGGAGTACCAAAAGGAACTGCGTTGAAAAGTGAAAATTGAGGTACCACTCAATGCAACAGGCACACCACTGGGCCTCTCACCTGAGAAGACCAGGATCGAAAAGACACAGGCTGCAAAGGCTGCACTGCAGCCTTATTCAAAATAGCCAAGATGGGAAGCAACCAAAATGTCCATCAACAGGTGAATGGATAAAGAAGAAGGAGTCCATGTACACAATGGAATATTAGCCATGGAAAACAATGAAACACTGCTCTTTGAGGCACCAGAGATGAGCCTGGAGATAATCACAAAACATGAGGTAAGTCGGAAAGCAAAAGACCTATATCCTATGATATCCCTTAGAGGCGTTATCTAATCACTGACACAAATGAACATATTTCCACAGAGAAAGACACTCACAGACTTAGAAAACCAACTATGCTCATCTAAAAGGAAAGGTGGGGGGAATGGATAAATGAGATTAGTGTTACTATACATATCCAAATACATATTATATACATATTTCAAAACGACCGACCATATAGCAAGGGAGGTCTACAGAACACTCTGTAATATTTTACATGGGAAGAGGATCTGTAGAGTAGACATATATAATGTACAAATGAACCAGATTGTGTACCCCTAGGACAAACAATATTCTAGTCCATACCCCGATTAAAAAAATTAACAAAAACAAGAAGTAATGAGACCTAAACTTATGGGGGTTTCTCCTGGCACATTCCATTCTAATTTACAACCTAGGAACACGACTTCCAGAAAGGCTCTGCTGCCCTAGTACTCAGATTTGGGAATGGAGAAATGCTGCCTCCTTGTGGCCATTTCCCACAACAGCAGCTTTCAACCCACTGCTAAAGGTCACTAAATATTCACCAACTTGCCATTCTGTAAATGACACCTGCCCTCCAAATAAATCCTGGGATCAAAAATGGAGCAAAAATTTCAAAAGAGGGCAACCTTCCAAGAAGACAATTTCAAGAGCTATGTGGTACTCACAGCTTTTCCTTTAAAGAGGAAAGAAAAGGTGTGGGAAAATGATATATTTTAGGAATTTTTAAAGACATGCAAACCCAAATTACAAAACCCTATCAGCTCACAGCAGTCAGAATGGCCATCAGCAAAAATGTTTCAAAAAATAAATGCTGAAGGGACTGTGGAGGAATGCGTACACTCGGCCCTAAGGGGGACGTGGTAAGAGCCACTAATGAAAACACAATGGAAGTGCCTTGAAAAGGTAAACACTGAGCTACCCGTCAATCAGTCATACCCACTGCTGGGCCTATCCCCTGAGAAAATGAGAATCAAAACGTCACAGGCTGGCAACCCTGCACTCCAGCCATATTGACCATAGCCAACATTTGGAAGCAATGAAAATGTCCATCAACAGAGGAACGCACCAAGAAGAACTGTTCCATGTACACAATGTAATATTGCTCCAATAATAAATATAAGGTAAATTTAAAACACAAACATAAGTAAGGAGACATCAGCATTTGTGGGTTTCTTCAGGCACATTCCACTCTAATTTATAACCGAGGAACACCACTGGCCGGAAGGCCTGTTGCCCTAGTACCAGCATGGGGAACGTAGAAAGACCGCCACCCTCTGGCCGTTACCTGCAAACGCAGGTTTAAGCCTGTGCTAATGGTCACCGCAAAATGTCTTCAGGGAGGTAATGGCCAAAAAATTTTAAAATTATGACATACATACTTTAAGAAAACACTTTGAAGAACTAAGCGGTACTCACAGCCTGAAAAATGAAAAGGACCTGCCTTAAAGTTCAGTTTTAATGGATCATGAGACACATGCAAATTCAGCCACAAAGACGGATCAGCTCACACCAGTCAGAATAACCATCAGTAAAAAACCACAAAGAATAAATGCTGAAGGTGCTGTGGAGAAATGCAAACCCTCCACTTTAAGTGGGATGTAACCTGGAGAGAGCCACTCATGAGAGCAGAGTGGAGGTGCCGTTAAAAGGTAAACATTGAGCTACCGTACGATCCAGAGGCTTATTCATGGACCTATAACCTAAGAAGACAGAATTGGAAAGAAAGAGGCAGGCAAATCTGCATTGCACAGTATTACCATAGCCAAGATATGGAAGTCACCAAAAAGTCCACCGACAGATGGGTGGACAAAGAAGAACTGCTACATGTACAGATGGATTATGAGCTAGCGATAAAATGAAACAATGCCATTTGCAGCACCATAGATGACTCTAGAAGTAATCACGCAACTTGGAGTAAGTGAGAAAACGAAAGACACATATCCTATCATACCACAAAGAGGTGTTACCTAAAAATTGATACAAACGAAGATACTTCCACAGAGAAAGGCAATCACAGATTCAGTACAAAAACTTAAGGTTCACCAAATGGAAAGGTGTGAGGATTGGGTACATTACCATATTGAGGTGAACAGAGATATACAAACACACGTGAAATATATAATCACCAAAGACCTACAGAATACCAAGAGAAGACTACTCAACATTGTGTCATAACCTACACGGGAAAAGATTCCAAAGAAGAATAGATATATGTATATGTGTGAAGGAACCACGTCTTGCACACCTAGACCAAACAAACCATTGTAATCGAATTTGCTGTGATAAAGAATAAAAATTTTGTTAAAAATACAAACAAGAAGGAATGACACATACACTTAAAGGGCTTTTTCCCGGCACATTCCATTGTAACTTACAACCTAGAACACGACTTCCATTAAGGCTCTGTTGCCCTAGTGACCAGATTTGGTAAAGGAGAAATGCTTCCCCCTTGTGGCCTTTCCCGCAAGAGCAGCTTTAAACCCACAGCTACTGGTCACTTAAAATTCACAAGGGCTCAGGGCTGTAAAGGACACCTGCCGTCAAAAATTGTGCTCAGGTGGGGAATGGACAAAAGAAATTCAAAACAGGCGAATGTTTCAAGAAGATAGTATGCAGAGGTAAGTATTCCTCACTCTCTTTAAACAAAAAAACAGGAAAATGGGTAAAAGCTCAACCTCAGGAATGATTAGACTCATGCAATCTAATCAACCAAAAGGTTTCAACTCACACCTGTCAACTGACCGTCAGCAAAAAGTCTACCAACAATAAATGCTGACGGGGTTGTAGAGAACTGTGTAACCTCTAGGTGCTGGTGAGATGTAAAGTGGTTAACAGCCAGTAAGGAGTACCAAAAGGAACTGCGTTGAAAAGTGAAAATTGAGGTACCACTCAATGCAACAGGCACACCACTGGGCCTCTCACCTGAGAAGACCAGGATCGAAAAGACACAGGCTGCAAAGGCTGCACTGCAGCCTTATTCAAAATAGCCAAGATGGGAAGCAACCAAAATGTCCATCAACAGGTGAATGGATAAAGAAGAAGGAGTCCATGTACACAGTGGAATATTAGCCATGGAAAACAATGAAACACTGCTCTTTGAGGCACCAGAGATGAGCCTGGAGATAATCACAAAACATGAGGTAAGTCGGAAAGCAAAAGACCTATATCCTATGATATCCCTTAGAGGCGTTATCTAATCACTGACACAAATGAACATATTTCCACAGAGAAAGACACTCACAGACTTAGAAAACCAACTATGCTCATCTAAAAGGAAAGGTGGGGGGAATGGATAAATGAGATTAGTGTTACTATACATATCCAAATACATATTATATACATATTTCAAAACGACCGACCATATAGCAAGGGAGGTCTACAGAACACTCTGTAATATTTTACATGGGAAGAGGATCTGTAGAGTAGACATATATAATGTACAAATGAACCAGATTGTGTACCCCTAGGACAAACAATATTCTAGTCCTTACCCCGATTAAAAAAATTAACAAAAACAAGAAGTAATGAGACCTAAACTTATGGGGGTTTCTCCTGGCACATTCCATTCTAATTTACAACCTAGGAACACGACTTCCAGAAAGGCTCTGCTGCCCTAGTACTCAGATTTGGGAATGGAGAAATGCTGCCTCCTTGTGGCCATTTCCCACAACAGCAGCTTTCAACCCACTGCTTAAGGTCACTAAATATTCACCAACTTGCCATTCTGTAAATGACACCTGCCCTCCAAATAAATCCTGGGATCAAAAATGGAGCAAAAATTTCAAAAGAGGGCAACCTTCCAAGAAGACAATTTCAAGAGCTATGTGGTACTCACAGCTTTTCCTTTAAAGAAGAGGAAAGAAAAAGGTGTGGGAAAATGATATATTTTAGGAATTTTTAAAGACATGCAAACCCAAATTACAAAAACCTATCAGCTCACAGCAGTCAGAATGGCCATCAGCAAAAATGTTTCAAAAAATAAATGCTGAAGGGACTGTGGAGGAATGCGTACACTCGGCCCTAAGGGGGACGTGGTAAGAGCCACTAATGAAAACACAATGGAAGTGCCTTGAAAAGGTAAACACTGAGCTACCCGTCAATCAGTCATACCCACTGCTGGGTCTATCCCCTGAGAAAATGAGAATCAAAACGTCACAGGCTGGCAATCCTGCACTCCAGCCATATTGACCATAGCCAACATTTGGAAGCAATGAAAATGTCCATCAACAGAGGAACGCACCAAGAAGAACTGTTCCATGTACACAATGTAATATTGCTCCAATAATAAATATAAGGTAAATTTAAAAGACAAACATAAGTAAGGAGACATCAGCATTTGTGGGTTTCTTCAGGCACAATCCACTCTAATTTATAACCGAGGAACACCACTGGCCGGAAGGCCTGTTGCCCTAGTACCAGCATGGGGAACGTAGAAAGACTGCCACCCTCTGGCCGTTACCTGCAAACGCAGGTTTAAGCCTGTGCTAATGGTCACCGCAAAATGTCTTCAGGGAGGTAATGGCGAAAAAATTTTAAAATTATGACATACATACTTTAAGAAAACACTTTGAAGAACTAAGCGGTACTCACAGCCTGAAAAATGAAAAGGACCTGCCTTAAAGCTCAGTTTTAATGGATCATGAGAAACATGCAAATTCAGCCACAAAGACGTATCAGCTCACACCAGTCAGAATAACCATCAGTAAAAAACCACAAAGAATAAATCCTGAAGGTGCTGTGGAGAAATGCAAACCCTCCACTTTAAGTGGGATGTAACCTGGAGAGAGCCACTCATGAGAGCAGAGTGGAGGTGCCGTTAAAAGGTAAACATTGAGCTACCGTACGATCCAGAGGCTTATTCCTGGACCTATAACCTAAGAAGACAGAATTGGAAAGAAAGAGGCAGGCAAATCTGCATTGCACAGTATTACCATAGCCAAGATATGGAAGTCACCAAAAAGTCCACTGACAGATGGGTGGACAAAGAAGAACTGCTACATGTACAGATGGATTATGAGCTAGCGATAAAATGCAACAATGCCATTTGCAGCACCATAGATGACTCTAGAAGTAATCACGCAACTTGGAGTAAGTGAGAAAGCGAAAGACACATATCCTATCATACCACATAGAGGTGTTACCTAAAAATTGATACAAACGAAGATACTTCCACAGAGAAAGGCAATCACAGATTCAGTACAAAAACTTAAGGTTCACCAAATGGAAAGGTGTGAGGATTGGGTACATTACCATATTGAGGTGAACAGAGATATACAAACACACGTGAAATATATAATCACCAAAGACCTACAGAATACCAAGAGAAGACTACTCAACATTGTGTCATAACCTACATGGGAAAAGATTCCAAAGAAGAATAGATATATGTATATGTGTGAAGGAACCACATCTTGCACACCTAGACCAAACAAACCATTGTAATCGAATTTGCTGTGATAAAGAATAAAAATTTTGTTAAAAATACAAACAAGAAGGAATGACATATACACTTAAAGGGCTTTTTCCCGGCACATTCCATTGTACTTTACAACCTAGAACACGACTTCCATTAAGGCTCTCTTGCCCTAGTGACCAGATTTGGTAAAGGAGAAATGCTGCCCCCTTGTGGCCGTTTCCCGCAAGAGCAGCTTGAAACCCACAGCTACTGGTCACTTAAAATTCACAAGGGCTCAGGGCTGTAAAGGACACCTGCCGTCAAAAATTGTGCTCAGGTGGGGAATGGACAAAAGAAATTCAAAACAGGCGAATGTTTCAAGAAGATAGTATGCAGAGGTAAGTATTCCTCACTCTCTTTAAACAAAAAAACAGGAAAATGGGTAAAAGCTCAACCTCAGGAATGATTAGACTCATGCAATCTAATCAACCAAAAGGTTTCAACTCACACCTTTCGACTGACCGTCAGCAAAAAGTCTACCAACAATAAATGCTGACGGGGTTGTAGAGAACTGTGTAACCTCTAGGTGCTGGTGAGATGTAAAGTGGTTAACAGCCAGTAAGGAGTACCAAAAGGAACTGCGTTGAAAAGTGAAAATTGAGGTACCACTCAATGCAACAGGCACACCACTGGGCCTCTCACCTGAGAAGACCAGGATCGAAAAGACACAGGCTGCAAAGGCTGCACTGCAGCCTTATTCAAAATAGCCAAGATGGGAAGCAACCAAAATGTCCATCAACAGGTGAATGGATAAAGAAGAAGGAGTCCATGTACACAATGGAATATTAGCCATGGAAAACAATGAAACACTGCTCTTTGAGGCACCAGAGATGAGCCTGGAGATAATCACAAAACATGAGGTAAGTCGGAAAGCAAAAGACCTATATCCTATGATATCCCTTAGAGGCGTTATCTAATCACTGACACAAATGAACATATTTCCACAGAGAAAGACACTCACAGACTTAGAAAACCAACTATGCTCATCTAAAAGGAAAGGTGGGGGGAATGGATAAATGAGATTAGTGTTACTATACATATCCAAATACATATTATATACATATTTCAAAACGACCGACCATATAGCAAGGGAGGTCTACAGAACACTCTGTAATATTTTACATGGGAAGAGGATCTGTAGAGTAGACATATATAATGTACAAATGAACCAGATTGTGTACCCCTAGGACAAACAATATTCTAGTCCATACCCCGATTAAAAAAATTAACAAAAACAAGAAGTAATGAGACCTAAACTTATGGGGGTTTCTCCTGGCACATTCCATTCTAATTTACAACCTAGGAACACGACTTCCAGAAAGGCTCTGCTGCCCTAGTACTCAGATTTGGGAATGGAGAAATGCTGCCTCCTTGTGGCCATTTCCCACAACAGCAGCTTTCAACCCACTGCTAAAGGTCACTAAATATTCACCAACTTGCCATTCTGTAAATGACACCTGCCCTCCAAATAAATCCTGGGATCAAAAATGGAGCAAAAATTTCAAAAGAGGGCAACCTTCCAAGAAGACAATTTCAAGAGCTATGTGGTACTCACAGCTTTTCCTTTAAAGAGGAAAGAAAAGGTGTGGGAAAATGATATATTTTAGGAATTTTTAAAGACATGCAAACCCAAATTACAAAACCCTATCAGCTCACAGCAGTCAGAATGGCCATCAGCAAAAATGTTTCAAAAAATAAATGCTGAAGGGACTGTGGAGGAATGCGTACACTCGGCCCTAAGGGGGACGTGGTAAGAGCCACTAATGAAAACACAATGGAAGTGCCTTGAAAAGGTAAACACTGAGCTACCCGTCAATCAGTCATACCCACTGCTGGGCCTATCCCCTGAGAAAATGAGAATCAAAACGTCACAGGCTGGCAACCCTGCACTCCAGCCATATTGACCATAGCCAACATTTGGAAGCAATGAAAATGTCCATCAACAGAGGAACGCACCAAGAAGAACTGTTCCATGTACACAATGTAATATTGCTCCAATAATAAATATAAGGTAAATTTAAAACACAAACATAAGTAAGGAGACATCAGCATTTGTGGGTTTCTTCAGGCACATTCCACTCTAATTTATAACCGAGGAACACCACTGGCCGGAAGGCCTGTTGCCCTAGTACCAGCATGGGGAACGTAGAAAGACCGCCACCCTCTGGCCGTTACCTGCAAACGCAGGTTTAAGCCTGTGCTAATGGTCACCGCAAAATGTCTTCAGGGAGGTAATGGCCAAAAAATTTTAAAATTATGACATACATACTTTAAGAAAACACTTTGAAGAACTAAGCGGTACTCACAGCCTGAAAAATGAAAAGGACCTGCCTTAAAGTTCAGTTTTAATGGATCATGAGACACATGCAAATTCAGCCACAAAGACGGATCAGCTCACACCAGTCAGAATAACCATCAGTAAAAAACCACAAAGAATAAATGCTGAAGGTGCTGTGGAGAAATGCAAACCCTCCACTTTAAGTGGGATGTAACCTGGAGAGAGCCACTCATGAGAGCAGAGTGGAGGTGCCGTTAAAAGGTAAACATTGAGCTACCGTACGATCCAGAGGCTTATTCATGGACCTATAACCTAAGAAGACAGAATTGGAAAGAAAGAGGCAGGCAAATCTGCATTGCACAGTATTACCATAGCCAAGATATGGAAGTCACCAAAAAGTCCACCGACAGATGGGTGGACAAAGAAGAACTGCTACATGTACAGATGGATTATGAGCTAGCGATAAAATGAAACAATGCCATTTGCAGCACCATAGATGACTCTAGAAGTAATCACGCAACTTGGAGTAAGTGAGAAAACGAAAGACACATATCCTATCATACCACAAAGAGGTGTTACCTAAAAATTGATACAAACGAAGATACTTCCACAGAGAAAGGCAATCACAGATTCAGTACAAAAACTTAAGGTTCACCAAATGGAAAGGTGTGAGGATTGGGTACATTACCATATTGAGGTGAACAGAGATATACAAACACACGTGAAATATATAATCACCAAAGACCTACAGAATACCAAGAGAAGACTACTCAACATTGTGTCATAACCTACACGGGAAAAGATTCCAAAGAAGAATAGATATATGTATATGTGTGAAGGAACCACGTCTTGCACACCTAGACCAAACAAACCATTGTAATCGAATTTGCTGTGATAAAGAATAAAAATTTTGTTAAAAATACAAACAAGAAGGAATGACACATACACTTAAAGGGCTTTTTCCCGGCACATTCCATTGTAACTTACAACCTAGAACACGACTTCCATTAAGGCTCTGTTGCCCTAGTGACCAGATTTGGTAAAGGAGAAATGCTTCCCCCTTGTGGCCTTTCCCGCAAGAGCAGCTTTAAACCCACAGCTACTGGTCACTTAAAATTCACAAGGGCTCAGGGCTGTAAAGGACACCTGCCGTCAAAAATTGTGCTCAGGTGGGGAATGGACAAAAGAAATTCAAAACAGGCGAATGTTTCAAGAAGATAGTATGCAGAGGTAAGTATTCCTCACTCTCTTTAAACAAAAAAACAGGAAAATGGGTAAAAGCTCAACCTCAGGAATGATTAGACTCATGCAATCTAATCAACCAAAAGGTTTCAACTCACACCTGTCAACTGACCGTCAGCAAAAAGTCTACCAACAATAAATGCTGACGGGGTTGTAGAGAACTGTGTAACCTCTAGGTGCTGGTGAGATGTAAAGTGGTTAACAGCCAGTAAGGAGTACCAAAAGGAACTGCGTTGAAAAGTGAAAATTGAGGTACCACTCAATGCAACAGGCACACCACTGGGCCTCTCACCTGAGAAGACCAGGATCGAAAAGACACAGGCTGCAAAGGCTGCACTGCAGCCTTATTCAAAATAGCCAAGATGGGAAGCAACCAAAATGTCCATCAACAGGTGAATGGATAAAGAAGAAGGAGTCCATGTACACAGTGGAATATTAGCCATGGAAAACAATGAAACACTGCTCTTTGAGGCACCAGAGATGAGCCTGGAGATAATCACAAAACATGAGGTAAGTCGGAAAGCAAAAGACCTATATCCTATGATATCCCTTAGAGGCGTTATCTAATCACTGACACAAATGAACATATTTCCACAGAGAAAGACACTCACAGACTTAGAAAACCAACTATGCTCATCTAAAAGGAAAGGTGGGGGGAATGGATAAATGAGATTAGTGTTACTATACATATCCAAATACATATTATATACATATTTCAAAACGACCGACCATATAGCAAGGGAGGTCTACAGAACACTCTGTAATATTTTACATGGGAAGAGGATCTGTAGAGTAGACATATATAATGTACAAATGAACCAGATTGTGTACCCCTAGGACAAACAATATTCTAGTCCTTACCCCGATTAAAAAAATTAACAAAAACAAGAAGTAATGAGACCTAAACTTATGGGGGTTTCTCCTGGCACATTCCATTCTAATTTACAACCTAGGAACACGACTTCCAGAAAGGCTCTGCTGCCCTAGTACTCAGATTTGGGAATGGAGAAATGCTGCCTCCTTGTGGCCATTTCCCACAACAGCAGCTTTCAACCCACTGCTTAAGGTCACTAAATATTCACCAACTTGCCATTCTGTAAATGACACCTGCCCTCCAAATAAATCCTGGGATCAAAAATGGAGCAAAAATTTCAAAAGAGGGCAACCTTCCAAGAAGACAATTTCAAGAGCTATGTGGTACTCACAGCTTTTCCTTTAAAGAAGAGGAAAGAAAAAGGTGTGGGAAAATGATATATTTTAGGAATTTTTAAAGACATGCAAACCCAAATTACAAAAACCTATCAGCTCACAGCAGTCAGAATGGCCATCAGCAAAAATGTTTCAAAAAATAAATGCTGAAGGGACTGTGGAGGAATGCGTACACTCGGCCCTAAGGGGGACGTGGTAAGAGCCACTAATGAAAACACAATGGAAGTGCCTTGAAAAGGTAAACACTGAGCTACCCGTCAATCAGTCATACCCACTGCTGGGCCTATCCCCTGAGAAAATGAGAATCAAAACGTCACAGGCTGGCAATCCTGCACTCCAGCCATATTGACCATAGCCAACATTTGGAAGCAATGAAAATGTCCATCAACAGAGGAACGCACCAAGAAGAACTCTTCCATGTACACAATGTAATATTGCTCCAATAATAAATATAAGGTAAATTTAAAAGACAAACATAAGTAAGGAGACATCAGCATTTGTGGGTTTCTTCAGGCACAATCCACTCTAATTTATAACCGAGGAACACCACTGGCCGGAAGGCCTGTTGCCCTAGTACCAGCATGGGGAACGTAGAAAGACTGCCACCCTCTGGCCGTTACCTGCAAACGCAGGTTTAAGCCTGTGCTAATGGTCACCGCAAAATGTCTTCAGGGAGGTAATGGCCAAAAAATTTTAAAATTATGACATACATACTTTAAGAAAACACTTTGAAGAACTAAGCTGTACTCACAGCCTGAAAAATGAAAAGGACCTGCCTTAAAGCTCAGTTTTAATGGATCATGAGACACATGCAAATTCAGCCACAAAGACGTATCAGCTCACACCAGTCAGAATAACCATCAGTAAAAAACCACAAAGAATAAATGCTGAAGGTGCTGTGGAGAAATGCAAACCCTCCACTTTAAGTGGGATGTAACCTGGAGAGAGCCACTCATGAGAGCAGAGTGGAGGTGCCGTTAAAAGGTAAACATTGAGCTACCGTACGATCCAGAGGCTTATTCCTGGACCTATAACCTAAGAAGACAGAATTGGAAAGAAAGAGGCAGGCAAATCTGCATTGCACAGTATTACCATAGCCAAGATATGGAAGTCACCAAAAAGTCCACCGACAGATGGGTGGACAAAGAAGAACTGCTACATGTACAGATGGATTATGAGCTAGCGATAAAATGAAACAATGCCATTTGCAGCACCATAGATGACTCTAGAAGTAATCACGCAACTTGGAGTAAGTGAGAAAGCGAAAGACACATATCCTATCATACCACATAGAGGTGTTACCTAAAAATTGATACAAACGAAGATACTTCCACAGAGAAAGGCAATCACAGATTCAGTACAAAAACTTAAGGTTCACCAAATGGAAAGGTGTGAGGATTGGGTACATTACCATATTGAGGTGAACAGAGATATACAAACACACGTGAAATATATAATCACCAAAGACCTACAGAATACCAAGAGAAGACTACTCAACATTGTGTCATAACCTACACGGGAAAAGATTCCAAAGAAGAATAGATATATGTATATGTGTGAAGGAACCACATCTTGCACACCTAGACCAAACAAACCATTGTAATCGAATTTGCTGTGATAAAGAATAAAAATTTTGTTAAAAATACAAACAAGAAGGAATGACACATACACTTAAAGGGCTTTTTCCCGGCACATTCCATTGTACTTTACAACCTAGAACACGACTTCCATTAAGGCTCTGTTGCCCTAGTGACCAGATTTGGTAAAGGAGAAATGCTGCCCCCTTGTGGCCGTTTCCCGCAAGAGCAGCTTGAAACCCACAGCTACTGGTCACTTAAAATTCACAAGGGCTCAGGGCTGTAAAGGACACCTGCCGTCAAAAATTGTGCTCAGGTGGGGAATGGACAAAAGAAATTCAAAACAGGCGAATGTTTCAAGAAGATAGTATGCAGAGGTAAGTATTCCTCACTCTCTTTAAACAAAAAAACAGGAAAATGGGTAAAAGCTCAACCTCAGGAATGATTAGACTCATGCAATCTAATCAACCAAAAGGTTTCAACTCACACCTGTCGACTGACCGTCAGCAAAAAGTCTACCAACAATAAATGCTGACGGGGTTGTAGA
Source organism: Eschrichtius robustus (assembly GCF_028021215.1). NCBI lineage: Eukaryota > Metazoa > Chordata > Mammalia > Artiodactyla > Eschrichtiidae > Eschrichtius > Eschrichtius robustus. The sequence continues at coordinate 119,233,304 of NC_090828.1, forward strand.
GAACTGTGTAACCTCTAGGTGCTGGTGAGATGTAAAGTGGTTAACAGCCAGTAAGGAGTACCAAAAGGAACTGCGTTGAAAAGTGAAAATTGAGGTACCACTCAATGCAACAGGCACACCACTGGGCCTCTCACCTGAGAAGACCAGGATCGAAAAGACACAGGCTGCAAAGGCTGCACTGCAGCCTTATTCAAAATAGCCAAGATGGGAAGCAACCAAAATGTCCATCAACAGGTGAATGGATAAAGAAGAAGGAGTCCATGTACACAGTGGAATATTAGCCATGGAAAACAATGAAACACTGCTCTTTGAGGCACCAGAGATGAGCCTGGAGATAATCACAAAACATGAGGTAAGTCGGAAAGCAAAAGACCTATATCCTATGATATCCCTTAGAGGCGTTATCTAATCACTGACACAAATGAACATATTTCCACAGAGAAAGACACTCACAGACTTAGAAAACCAACTATGCTCATCTAAAAGGAAAGGTGGGGGGAATGGAGAAATGAGATTAGTGTTACTATACATATCCAAATACATATTATATACATATTTCAAAACGACCGACCATATAGCAAGGGAGGTCTACAGAACACTCTGTAATATTTTACATGGGAAGAGGATCTGTAGAGTAGACATATATAATGTACAAATGAACCAGATTGTGTACCCCTAGGACAAACAATATTCTAGTCCTTACCCCGATTAAAAAAATTAACAAAAACAAGAAGTAATGAGACCTAAACTTATGGGGGTTTCTCCTGGCACATTCCATTCTAATTTACAACCTAGGAACACGACTTCCAGAAAGGCTCTGCTGCCCTAGTACTCAGATTTGGGAATGGAGAAATGCTGCCTCCTTGTGGCCATTTCCCACAACAGCAGCTTTCAACCCACTGCTAAAGGTCACTAAATATTCACCAACTTGCCATTCTGTAAATGACACCTGCCCTCCAAATAAATCCTGGGATCAAAAATGGAGCAAAAATTTCAAAAGAGGGCAACCTTCCAAGAAGACAATTTCAAGAGCTATGTGGTACTCACAGCTTTTCCTTTAAAGAAGAGGAAAGAAAAAGGTGTGGGAAAATGATATATTTTAGGAATTTTTAAAGACATGCAAACCCAAATTACAAAAACCTATCAGCTCACAGCAGTCAGAATGGCCATCAGCAAAAATGTTTCAAAAAATAAATGCTGAAGGGACTGTGGAGGAATGCGTACACTCGGCCCTAAGGGGGACGTGCTAAGAGCCACTAATGAAAACACAATGGAAGTGCCTTGAAAAGGTAAACACTGAGCTACCCGTCAATCAGTCATACCCACTGCTGGGCCTATCCCCTGAGAAAATGAGAATCAAAACGTCACAGGCTGGCAATCCTGCACTCCAGCCATATTGACCATAGCCAACATTTGGAAGCAATGAAAATGTCCATCAACAGAGGAACGCACCAAGAAGAACTGTTCCATGTACACAATGTAATATTGCTCCAATAATAAATATAAGGTAAATTTAAAAGACAAACATAAGTAAGGAGACATCAGCATTTGTGGGTTTCTTCAGGCACAATCCACTCTAATTTATAACCGAGGAACACCACTGGCCGGAAGGCCTGTTGCCCTAGTACCAGCATGGGGAACGTAGAAAGACTGCCACCCTCTGGCCGTTACCTGCAAACGCAGGTTTAAGCCTGTGCTAATGGTCACCGCAAAATGTCTTCAGGGAGGTAATGGCCAAAAAATTTTAAAATTATGACATACATACTTTAAGAAAACACTTTGAAGAACTAAGCTGTACTCACAGCCTGAAAAATGAAAAGGACCTGCCTTAAAGCTCAGTTTTAATGGATCATGAGACACATGCAAATTCAGCCACAAAGACGTATCAGCTCACACCAGTCAGAATAACCATCAGTAAAAAACCACAAAGAATAAATGCTGAAGGTGCTGTGGAGAAATGCAAACCCTCCACTTTAAGTGGGATGTAACCTGGAGAGAGCCACTCATGAGAGCAGAGTGGAGGTGCCGTTAAAAGGTAAACATTGAGCTACCGTACGATCCAGAGGCTTATTCCTGGACCTATAACCTAAGAAGACAGAATTGGAAAGAAAGAGGCAGGCAAATCTGCATTGCACAGTATTACCATAGCCAAGATATGGAAGTCACCAAAAAGTCCACCGACAGATGGGTGGACAAAGAAGAACTGCTACATGTACAGATGGATTATGAGCTAGTGATAAAATGAAACAATGCCATTTGCAGCACCATAGATGACTCTAGAAGTAATCACGCAACTTGGAGTAAGTGAGAAAGCGAAAGACACATATCCTATCATACCACATAGAGGTGTTACCTAAAAATTGATACAAACGAAGATACTTCCACAGAGAAAGGCAATCACAGATTCAGTACAAAAACTTAAGGTTCACCAAATGGAAAGGTGTGAGGATTGGGTACATTACCATATTGAGGTGAACAGAGATATACAAACACACGTGAAATATATAATCACCAAAGACCTACAGAATACCAAGAGAAGACTACTCAACATTGTGTCATAACCTACACGGGAAAAGATTCCAAAGAAGAATAGATATATGTATATGTGTGAAGGAACCACATCTTGCACACCTAGACCAAACAAACCATTGTAATCGAATTTGCTGTGATAAAGAATAAAAATTTTGTTAAAAATACAAACAAGAAGGAATGACACATACACTTAAAGGGCTTTTTCCCGGCACATTCCATTGTACTTTACAACCTAGAACACGACTTCCATTAAGGCTCTGTTGCCCTAGTGACCAGATTTGGTAAAGGAGAAATGCTGCCCCCTTGTGGCCGTTTCCCGCAAGAGCAGCTTGAAACCCACAGCTACTGGTCACTTAAAATTCACAAGGGCTCAGGGCTGTAAAGGACACCTGCCGTCAAAAATTGTGCTCAGGTGGGGAATGGACAAAAGAAATTCAAAACAGGCGAATGTTTCAAGAAGATAGTATGCAGAGGTAAGTATTCCTCACTCTCTTTAAACAAAAAAACAGGAAAATGGGTAAAAGCTCAACCTCAGGAATGATTAGACTCATGCAATCTAATCAACCAAAAGGTTTCAACTCACACCTGTCGACTGACCGTCAGCAAAAAGTCTACCAACAATAAATGCTGACGGGGTTGTAGAGAACTGTGTAACCTCTAGGTGCTGGTGAGATGTAAAGTGGTTAACAGCCAGTAAGGAGTACCAAAAGGAACTGCGTTGAAAAGTGAAAATTGAGGTACCACTCAATGCAACAGGCACACCACTGGGCCTCTCACCTGAGAAGACCAGGATCGAAAAGACACAGGCTGCAAAGGCTGCACTGCAGCCTTATTCAAAATAGCCAAGATGGGAAGCAACCAAAATGTCCATCAACAGGTGAATGGATAAAGAAGAAGGAGTCCATGTACACAGTGGAATATTAGCCATGGAAAACAATGAAACACTGCTCTTTGAGGCACCAGAGATGAGCCTGGAGATAATCACAAAACATGAGGTAAGTCGGAAAGCAAAAGACCTATATCCTATGATATCCCTTAGAGGCGTTATCTAATCACTGACACAAATGAACATATTTCCACAGAGAAAGACTCTCACAGACTTAGAAAACCAACTATGCTCATCTAAAAGGAAAGGTGGGGGGAATGGATAAATGAGATTAGTGTTACTATACATATCCAAATACATATTATATACATATTTCAAAACGACCGACCATATAGCAAGGGAGGTCTACAGAACACTCTGTAATATTTTACATGGGAAGAGGATCTGTAGAGTAGACATATATAATGTACAAATGAACCAGATTGTGTACCCCTAGGACAAACAATATTCTAGTCCTTACCCCGATTAAAAAAATTAACAAAAACAAGAAGTAATGAGACCTAAACTTATGGGGGTTTCTCCTGGCACATTCCATTCTAATTTACAACCTAGGAACACGACTTCCAGAAAGGCTCTGCTGCCCTAGTACTCAGATTTGGGAATGGAGAAATGCTGCCTCCTTGTGGCCATTTCCCACAACAGCAGCTTTCAACCCACTGCTAAAGGTCACTAAATATTCACCAACTTGCAATTCTGTAAATGACACCTGCCCTCCAAATAAATCCTGGGATCAAAAATGGAGCAAAAATTTCAAAAGAGGGCAACCTTCCAAGAAGAAAATTTCAAGAGCTATGTGGTACTCACAGCTTTTCCTTTAAAGAGGAAAGAAAAGGTGTGGGAAAATGATATATTTTAGGAATTTTTAAAGACATGCAAACCCAAATTACAAAACCCTATCAGCTCACAGCAGTCAGAATGGCCATCAGCAAAAATGTTTCAAAAAATAAATGCTGAAGGGACTGTGGAGGAATGCGTACACTCGGCCCTAAGGGGGACGTGGTAAGAGCCACTAATGAAAACACAATGGAAGTGCCTTGAAAAGGTAAACACTGAGCTACCCGTCAATCAGTCATACCCACTGCTGGGCCTATCCCCTGAGAAAATGAGAATCAAAACGTCACAGGCTGGCAACCCTGCACTCCAGCCATATTGACCATAGCCAACATTTGGAAGCAATGAAAATGTCCATCAACAGAGGAACGCACCAAGAAGAACTGTTCCATGTACACAATGTAATATTGCTCCAATAATAAATATAAGGTAAATTTAAAACACAAACATAAGTAAGGAGACATCAGCATTTGTGGGTTTCTTCAGGCACATTCCACTCTAATTTATAACCGAGGAACACCACTGGCCGGAAGGCCTGTTGCCCTAGTACCAGCATGGGGAACGTAGAAAGACCGCCACCCTCTGGCCGTTACCTGCAAACGCAGGTTTAAGCCTGTGCTAATGGTCACCGCAAAAATGTCTTCAGGGAGGTAATGGCCAAAAAATTTTAAAATTATGACATACATACTTTAAGAAAACACTTTGAAGAAATAAGCGGTACTCACAGCCTGAAAAATGAAAAGGACCTGCCTTAAAGCTCAGTTTTAATGGATCATGAGACACATGCAAATTCAGCCACAAAGACGGATCAGCTCACACCAGTCAGAATAACCATCAGTAAAAAACCACAAAGAATAAATGCTGAAGGTGCTGTGGAGAAATGCAAACCCTCCACTTTAAGTGGGATGTAACCTGGAGAGAGCCACTCATGAGAGCAGAGTGGAGGTGCCGTTAAAAGGTAAACATTGAGCTACCGTACGATCCAGAGGCTTATTCCTGGACCTATAACCTAAGAAGACAGAATTGGAAAGAAAGAGGCAGGCAAATCTGCATTGCACAGTATTACCATAGCCAAGATATGGAAGTCACCAAAAAGTCCACCGACAGATGGGTGGACAAAGAAGAACTGCTACATGTACAGATGGATTATGAGCTAGCGATAAAATGAAACAATGCCATTTGCAGCACCATAGATGACTCTAGAAGTAATCACGCAACTTGGAGTAAGTGAGAAAACGAAAGACACATATCCTATCATACCACAAAGAGGTGTTACCTAAAAATTGATACAAACGAAGATACTTCCACAGAGAAAGGCAATCACAGATTCAGTACAAAAACTTAAGGTTCACCAAATGGAAAGGTGTGAGGATTGGGTACATTACCATATTGAGGTGAACAGAGATATACAAACACACGTGAAATATATAATCACCAAAGACCTACAGAATACCAAGAGAAGACTACTCAACATTGTGTCATAACCTACACGGGAAAAGATTCCAAGGAAGAATAGATATATGTATATGTGTGAAGGAACCACGTCTTGCACACCTAGACCAAACAAACCATTGTAATCGAATTTGCTGTGATAAAGAATAAAAATTTTGTTAAAAATACAAACAAGAAGGAATGACACATACACTTAAAGGGCTTTTTCCCGGCACATTCCATTGTAACTTACAACCTAGAACACGACTTCCATTAAGGCTCTGTTGCCCTAGTGACCAGATTTGGTAAAGGAGAAATGCTGCCCCCTTGTGGCCTTTCCCGCAAGAGCAGCTTTAAACCCACAGCTACTGGTCACTTAAAATTCACAAGGGCTCAGGGCTGTAAAGGACACCTGCCGTCAAAAATTGTGCTCAGGTGGGGAATGGACAAAAGAAATTCAAAACAGGCGAATGTTTCAAGAAGATAGTATGCAGAGGTAAGTATTCCTCACTCTCTTTAAACAAAAAAACAGGAAAATGGGTAAAAGCTCAACCTCAGGAATGATTAGACTCATGCAATCTAATCAACCAAAAGGTTTCAACTCACACCTGTCAACTGACCGTCAGCAAAAAGTCTACCAACAATAAATGCTGACGGGGTTGTAGAGAACTGTGTAACCTCTAGGTGCTGGTGAGATGTAAAGTGGTTAACAGCCAGTAAGGAGTACCAAAAGGAACTGCGTTGAAAAGTGAAAATTGAGGTACCACTCAATGCAACAGGCACACCACTGGGCCTCTCACCTGAGAAGACCAGGATCGAAAAGACACAGGCTGCAAAGGCTGCACTGCAGCCTTATTCAAAATAGCCAAGATGGGAAGCAACCAAAATGTCCATCAACAGGTGAATGGATAAAGAAGAAGGAGTCCATGTACACAGTGGAATATTAGCCATGGAAAACAATGAAACACTGCTCTTTGAGGCACCAGAGATGAGCCTGGAGATAATCACAAAACATGAGGTAAGTCGGAAAGCAAAAGACCTATATCCTATGATATCCCTTAGAGGCGTTATCTAATCACTGACACAAATGAACATATTTCCACAGAGAAAGACACTCACAGACTTAGAAAACCAACTATGCTCATCTAAAAGGAAAGGTGGGGGGAATGGATAAATGAGATTAGTGTTACTATACATATCCAAATACATATTATATACATATTTCAAAACGACCGACCATATAGCAAGGGAGGTCTACAGAACACTCTGTAATATTTTACATGGGAAGAGGATCTGTAGAGTAGACATATATAATGTACAAATGAACCAGATTGTGTACCCCTAGGACAAACAATATTCTAGTCCTTACCCCGATTAAAAAAATTAACAAAAACAAGAAGTAATGAGACCTAAACTTATGGGGGTTTCTCCTGGCACATTCCATTCTAATTTACAACCTAGGAACACGACTTCCAGAAAGGCTCTGCTGCCCTAGTACTCAGATTTGGGAATGGAGAAATGCTGCCTCCTTGTGGCCATTTCCCACAACAGCAGCTTTCAACCCACTGCTAAAGGTCACTAAATATTCACCAACTTGCCATTCTGTAAATGACACCTGCCCTCCAAATAAATCCTGGGATCAAAAATGGAGCAAAAATTTCAAAAGAGGGCAACCTTCCAAGAAGACAATTTCAAGAGCTATGTGGTACTCACAGCTTTTCCTTTAAAGAAGAGGAAAGAAAAAGGTGTGGGAAAATGATATATTTTAGGAATTTTTAAAGACATGCAAACCCAAATTACAAAAACCTATCAGCTCACAGCAGTCAGAATGGCCATCAGCAAAAATGTTTCAAAAAATAAATGCTGAAGGGACTGTGGAGGAATGCGTACACTCGGCCCTAAGGGGGACGTGGTAAGAGCCACTAATGAAAACACAATGGAAGTGCCTTGAAAAGGTAAACACTGAGCTACCCGTCAATCAGTCATACCCACTGCTGGGCCTATCCCCTGAGAAAATGAGAATCAAAACGTCACAGGCTGGCAATCCTGCACTCCAGCCATATTGACCATAGCCAACATTTGGAAGCAATGAAAATGTCCATCAACAGAGGAACGCACCAAGAAGAACTCTTCCATGTACACAATGTAATATTGCTCCAATAATAAATATAAGGTAAATTTAAAAGACAAACATAAGTAAGGAGACATCAGCATTTGTGGGTTTCTTCAGGCACAATCCACTCTAATTTATAACCGAGGAACACCACTGGCCGGAAGGCCTGTTGCCCTAGTACCAGCATGGGGAACGTAGAAAGACTGCCACCCTCTGGCCGTTACCTGCAAACGCAGGTTTAAGCCTGTGCTAATGGTCACCGCAAAATGTCTTCAGGGAGGTAATGGCGAAAAAATTTTAAAATTATGACATACATACTTTAAGAAAACACTTTGAAGAACTAAGCTGTACTCACAGCCTGAAAAATGAAAAGGACCTGCCTTAAAGCTCAGTTTTAATGGATCATGAGACACATGCAAATTCAGCCACAAAGACGTATCAGCTCACACCAGTCAGAATAACCATCAGTAAAAAACCACAAAGAATAAATGCTGAAGGTGCTGTGGAGAAATGCAAACCCTCCACTTTAAGTGGGATGTAACCTGGAGAGAGCCACTCATGAGAGCAGAGTGGAGGTGCCGTTAAAAGGTAAACATTGAGCTACCGTACGATCCAGAGGCTTATTCCTGGACCTATAACCTAAGAAGACAGAATTGGAAAGAAAGAGGCAGGCAAATCTGCATTGCACAGTATTACCATAGCCAAGATATGGAAGTCACCAAAAAGTCCACCGACAGATGGGTGGACAAAGAAGAACTGCTACATGTACAGATGGATTATGAGCTAGCGATAAAATGAAACAATGCCATTTGCAGCACCATAGATGACTCTAGAAGTAATCACGCAACTTGGAGTAAGTGAGAAAGCGAAAGACACATATCCTATCATACCACATAGAGGTGTTACCTAAAAATTGATACAAACGAAGATACTTCCACAGAGAAAGGCAATCACAGATTCAGTACAAAAACTTAAGGTTCACCAAATGGAAAGGTGTGAGGATTGGGTACATTACCATATTGAGGTGAACAGAGATATACAAACACACGTGAAATATATAATCACCAAAGACCTACAGAATACCAAGAGAAGACTACTCAACATTGTGTCATAACCTACACGGGAAAAGATTCCAAAGAAGAATAGATATATGTATATGTGTGAAGGAACCACATCTTGCACACCTAGACCAAACAAACCATTGTAATCGAATTTGCTGTGATAAAGAATAAAAATTTTGTTAAAAATACAAACAAGAAGGAATGACACATACACTTAAAGGGCTTTTTCCCGGCACATTCCATTGTACTTTACAACCTAGAACACGACTTCCATTAAGGCTCTGTTGCCCTAGTGACCAGATTTGGTAAAGGAGAAATGCTGCCCCCTTGTGGCCGTTTCCCGCAAGAGCAGCTTTAAACCCACAGCTACTGGTCACTTAAAATTCACAAGGGCTCAGGGCTGTAAAGGACACCTGCCGTCAAAAATTGTGCTCAGGTGGGGAATGGACAAAAGAAATTCAAAACAGGCGAATGTTTCAAGAAGATAGTATGCAGAGGTAAGTATTCCTCACTCTCTTTAAACAAAAAAACAGGAAAATGGGTAAAAGCTCAACCTCAGGAATGATTAGACTCATGCAATCTAATCAACCAAAAGGTTTCAACTCACACCTGTCGACTGACCGTCAGCAAAAAGTCTACCAACAATAAATGCTGACGGGGTTGTAGAGAACTGTGTAACCTCTAGGTGCTGGTGAGATGTAAAGTGGTTAACAGCCAGTAAGGAGTACCAAAAGGAACTGCGTTGAAAAGTGAAAATTGAGGTACCACTCAATGCAACAGGCACACCACTGGGCCTCTCACCTGAGAAGACCAGGATCGAAAAGACACAGGCTGCAAAGGCTGCACTGCAGCCTTATTCAAAATAGCCAAGATGGGAAGCAACCAAAATGTCCATCAACAGGTGAATGGATAAAGAAGAAGGAGTCCATGTACACAGTGGAATATTAGCCATGGAAAACAATGAAACACTGCTCTTTGAGGCACCAGAGATGAGCCTGGAGATAATCACAAAACATGAGGTAAGTCGGAAAGCAAAAGACCTATATCCTATGATATCCCTTAGAGGCGTTATCTAATCACTGACACAAATGAACATATTTCCACAGAGAAAGACACTCACAGACTTAGAAAACCAACTATGCTCATCTAAAAGGAAAGGTGGGGGGAATGGATAAATGAGATTAGTGTTACTATACATATCCAAATACATATTATATACATATTTCAAAACGACCGACCATATAGCAAGGGAGGTCTACAGAACACTCTGTAATATTTTACATGGGAAGAGGATCTGTAGAGTAGACATATATAATGTACAAATGAACCAGATTGTGTACCCCTAGGACAAACAATATTCTAGTCCTTACCCCGATTAAAAAAATTAACAAAAACAAGAAGTAATGAGACCTAAACTTATGGGGGTTTCTCCTGGCACATTCCATTCTAATTTACAACCTAGGAACACGACTTCCAGAAAGGCTCTGCTGCCCTAGTACTCAGATTTGGGAATGGAGAAATGCTGCCTCCTTGTGGCCATTTCCCACAACAGCAGCTTTCAACCCACTGCTAAAGGTCACTAAATATTCACCAACTTGCCATTCTGTAAATGACACCTGCCCTCCAAATAAATCCTGGGATCAAAAATGGAGCAAAAATTTCAAAAGAGGGCAACCTTCCAAGAAGACAATTTCAAGAGCTATGTGGTACTCACAGCTTTTCCTTTAAAGAAGAGGAAAGAAAAAGGTGTGGGAAAATGATATATTTTAGGAATTTTTAAAGACATGCAAACCCAAATTACAAAAACCTATCAGCTCACAGCAGTCAGAATGGCCATCAGCAAAAATGTTTCAAAAAATAAATGCTGAAGGGACTGTGGAGGAATGCGTACACTCGGCCCTAAGGGGGACGTGCTAAGAGCCACTAATGAAAACACAATGGAAGTGCCTTGAAAAGGTAAACACTGAGCTACCCGTCAATCAGTCATACCCACTGCTGGGCCTATCCCCTGAGAAAATGAGAATCAAAACGTCACAGGCTGGCAATCCTGCACTCCAGCCATATTGACCATAGCCAACATTTGGAAGCAATGAAAATGTCCATCAACAGAGGAACGCACCAAGAAGAACTGTTCCATGTACACAATGTAATATTGCTCCAATAATAAATATAAGGTAAATTTAAAAGACAAACATAAGTAAGGAGACATCAGCATTTGTGGGTTTCTTCAGGCACAATCCACTCTAATTTATAACCGAGGAACACCACTGGCCGGAAGGCCTGTTGCCCTAGTACCAGCATGGGGAACGTAGAAAGACTGCCACCCTCTGGCCGTTACCTGCAAACGCAGGTTTAAGCCTGTGCTAATGGTCACCGCAAAATGTCTTCAGGGAGGTAATGGCCAAAAAATTTTAAAATTATGACATACATACTTTAAGAAAACACTTTGAAGAACTAAGCTGTACTCACAGCCTGAAAAATGAAAAGGACCTGCCTTAAAGCTCAGTTTTAATGGATCATGAGACACATGCAAATTCAGCCACAAAGACGTATCAGCTCACACCAGTCAGAATAACCATCAGTAAAAAACCACAAAGAATAAATGCTGAAGGTGCTGTGGAGAAATGCAAACCCTCCACTTTAAGTGGGATGTAACCTGGAGAGAGCCACTCATGAGAGCAGAGTGGAGGTGCCGTTAAAAGGTAAACATTGAGCTACCGTACGATCCAGAGGCTTATTCCTGGACCTATAACCTAAGAAGACAGAATTGGAAAGAAAGAGGCAGGCAAATCTGCATTGCACAGTATTACCATAGCCAAGATATGGAAGTCACCAAAAAGTCCACCGACAGATGGGTGGACAAAGAAGAACTGCTACATGTACAGATGGATTATGAGCTAGTGATAAAATGAAACAATGCCATTTGCAGCACCATAGATGACTCTAGAAGTAATCACGCAACTTGGAGTAAGTGAGAAAGCGAAAGACACATATCCTATCATACCACATAGAGGTGTTACCTAAAAATTGATACAAACGAAGATACTTCCACAGAGAAAGGCAATCACAGATTCAGTACAAAAACTTAAGGTTCACCAAATGGAAAGGTGTGAGGATTGGGTACATTACCATATTGAGGTGAACAGAGATATACAAACACACGTGAAATATATAATCACCAAAGACCTACAGAATACCAAGAGAAGACTACTCAACATTGTGTCATAACCTACACGGGAAAAGATTCCAAAGAAGAATAGATATATGTATATGTGTGAAGGAACCACATCTTGCACACCTAGACCAAACAAACCATTGTAATCGAATTTGCTGTGATAAAGAATAAAAATTTTGTTAAAAATACAAACAAGAAGGAATGACACATACACTTAAAGGGCTTTTTCCCGGCACATTCCATTGTACTTTACAACCTAGAACACGACTTCCATTAAGGCTCTGTTGCCCTAGTGACCAGATTTGGTAAAGGAGAAATGCTGCCCCCTTGTGGCCGTTTCCCGCAAGAGCAGCTTGAAACCCACAGCTACTGGTCACTTAAAATTCACAAGGGCTCAGGGCTGTAAAGGACACCTGCCGTCAAAAATTGTGCTCAGGTGGGGAATGGACAAAAGAAATTCAAAACAGGCGAATGTTTCAAGAAGATAGTATGCAGAGGTAAGTATTCCTCACTCTCTTTAAACAAAAAAACAGGAAAATGGGTAAAAGCTCAACCTCAGGAATGATTAGACTCATGCAATCTAATCAACCAAAAGGTTTCAACTCACACCTGTCGACTGACCGTCAGCAAAAAGTCTACCAACAATAAATGCTGACGGGGTTGTAGAGAACTGTGTAACCTCTAGGTGCTGGTGAGATGTAAAGTGGTTAACAGCCAGTAAGGAGTACCAAAAGGAACTGCGTTGAAAAGTGAAAATTGAGGTACCACTCAATGCAACAGGCACACCACTGGGCCTCTCACCTGAGAAGACCAGGATCGAAAAGACACAGGCTGCAAAGGCTGCACTGCAGCCTTATTCAAAATAGCCAAGATGGGAAGCAACCAAAATGTCCATCAACAGGTGAATGGATAAAGAAGAAGGAGTCCATGTACACAGTGGAATATTAGCCATGGAAAACAATGAAACACTGCTCTTTGAGGCACCAGAGATGAGCCTGGAGATAATCACAAAACATGAGGTAAGTCGGAAAGCAAAAGACCTATATCCTATGATATCCCTTAGAGGCGTTATCTAATCACTGACACAAATGAACATATTTCCACAGAGAAAGACACTCACAGACTTAGAAAACCAACTATGCTCATCTAAAAGGAAAGGTGGGGGGAATGGATAAATGAGATTAGTGTTACTATACATATCCAAATACATATTATATACATATTTCAAAACGACCGACCATATAGCAAGGGAGGTCTACAGAACACTCTGTAATATTTTACATGGGAAGAGGATCTGTAGAGTAGACATATATAATGTACAAATGAACCAGATTGTGTACCCCTAGGACAAACAATATTCTAGTCCTTACCCCGATTAAAAAAATTAACAAAAACAAGAAGTAATGAGACCTAAACTTATGGGGGTTTCTCCTGGCACATTCCATTCTAATTTACAACCTAGGAACGCGACTTCCAGAAAGGCTCTGCTGCCCTAGTACTCAGATTTGGGAATGGAGAAATGCTGCCTCCTTGTGGCCATTTCCCACAACAGCAGCTTTCAACCCACTGCTAAAGGTCACTAAATATTCACCAACTTGCCATTCTGTAAATGACACCTGCCCTCCAAATAAATCCTGGGATCAAAAATGGAGCAAAAATTTCAAAAGAGGGCAACCTTCCAAGAAGACAATTTCAAGAGCTATGTGGTACTCACAGCTTTTCCTTTAAAGAAGAGGAAAGAAAAAGGTGTGGGAAAATGATATATTTTAGGAATTTTTAAAGACATGCAAACCCAAATTACAAAAACCTATCAGCTCACAGCAGTCAGAATGGCCATCAGCAAAAATGTTTCAAAAAATAAATGCTGAAGGGACTGTGGAGGAATGCGTACACTCGGCCCTAAGGGGGACGTGGTAAGAGCCACTAATGAAAACACAATGGAAGTGCCTTGAAAAGGTAAACACTGAGCTACCCGTCAATCAGTCATACCCACTGCTGGGCCTATCCCCTGAGAAAATGAGAATCAAAACGTCACAGGCTGGCAATCCTGCACTCCAGCCATATTGACCATAGCCAACATTTGGAAGCAATGAAAATGTCCATCAACAGAGGAACGCACCAAGAAGAACTCTTCCATGTACACAATGTAATATTGCTCCAATAATAAATATAAGGTAAATTTAAAAGACAAACATAAGTAAGGAGACATCAGCATTTGTGGGTTTCTTCAGGCACAATCCACTCTAATTTATAACCGAGGAACACCACTGGCCGGAAGGCCTGTTGCCCTAGTACCAGCATGGGGAACGTAGAAAGACCGCCACCCTCTGGCCGTTACCTGCAAACGCAGGTTTAAGCCTGTGCTAATGGTCACCGCAAAATGTCTTCAGGGAGGTAATGGCCAAAAAATTTTAAAATTATGACATACATACTTTAAGAAAACACTTTGAAGAACTAAGCGGTACTCACAGCCTGAAAAATGAAAAGGACCTGCCTTAAAGCTCAGTTTTAATGGATCATGAGACACATGCAAATTCAGCCACAAAGACGTATCAGCTCACACCAGTCAGAATAACCATCAGTAAAAAACCACAAACAATAAATGCTGAAGGTGCTGTGGAGAAATGCAAACCCTCCACTTTAAGTGGGATGTAACCTGGAGAGAGCCACTCATGAGAGCAGAGTGGAGGTGCCGTTAAAAGGTAAACATTGAGCTACCGTACGATCCAGAGGCTTATTCCTGGACCTATAACCTAAGAAGACAGAATTGGAAAGAAAGAGGCAGGCAAATCTGCATTGCACAGTATTACCATAGCCAAGATATGGAAGTCACCAAAAAGTCCACCGACAGATGGGTGGACAAAGAAGAACTGCTACATGTACAGATGGATTATGAGCTAGCGATAAAATGAAACAATGCCATTTGCAGCACCATAGATGACTCTAGAAGTAATCACGCAACTTGGAGTAAGTGAGAAAGCGAAAGACACATATCCTATCATACCACATAGAGGTGTTACCTAAAAATTGATACAAACGAAGATACTTCCACAGAGAAAGGCAATCACAGATTCAGTACAAAAACTTAAGGTTCACCAAATGGAAAGGTGTGAGGATTGGGTACATTACCATATTGAGGTGAACAGAGATATACAAACACACGTGAAATATATAATCACCAAAGACCTACAGAATACCAAGAGAAGACTACTCAACATTGTGTCATAACCTACACGGGAAAAGATTCCAAAGAAGAATAGATATATGTATATGTGTGAAGGAACCACATCTTGCACACCTAGACCAAACAAACCATTGTAATCGAATTTGCTGTGATAAAGAATAAAAATTTTGTTAAAAATACAAACAAGAAGGAATGACACATACACTTAAAGGGCTTTTTCCCGGCACATTCCATTGTACTTTACAACCTAGAACACGACTTCCATTAAGGCTCTGTTGCCCTAGTGACCAGATTTGGTAAAGGAGAAATGCTGCCCCCTTGTGGCCGTTTCCCGCAAGAGCAGCTTTAAACCCACAGCTACTGGTCACTTAAAATTCACAAGGGCTCAGGGCTGTAAAGGACACCTGCCGTCAAAAATTGTGCTCAGGTGGGGAATGGACAAAAGAAATTCAAAACAGGCGAATGTTTCAAGAAGATAGTATGCAGAGGTAAGTATTCCTCACTCTCTTTAAACAAAAAAACAGGAAAATGGGTAAAAGCTCAACCTCAGGAATGATTAGACTCATGCAATCTAATCAACCAAAAGGTTTCAACTCACACCTGTCGACTGACCGTCAGCAAAAAGTCTACCAACAATAAATGCTGACGGGGTTGTAGAGAACTGTGTAACCTCTAGGTGCTGGTGAGATGTAAAGTGGTTAACAGCCAGTAAGGAGTACCAAAAGGAACTGCGTTGAAAAGTGAAAATTGAGGTACCACTCAATGCAACAGGCACACCACTGGGCCTCTCACCTGAGAAGACCAGGATCGAAAAGACACAGGCTGCAAAGGCTGCACTGCAGCCTTATTCAAAATAGCCAAGATGGGAAGCAACCAAAATGTCCATCAACAGGTGAATGGATAAAGAAGAAGGAGTCCATGTACACAGTGGAATATTAGCCATGGAAAACAATGAAACACTGCTCTTTGAGGCACCAGAGATGAGCCTGGAGATAATCACAAAACATGAGGTAAGTCGGAAAGCAAAAGACCTATATCCTATGATATCCCTTAGAGGCGTTATCTAATCACTGACACAAATGAACATATTTCCACAGAGAAAGACACTCACAGACTTAGAAAACCAACTATGCTCATCTAAAAGGAAAGGTGGGGGGAATGGATAAATGAGATTAGTGTTACTATACATATCCAAATACATATTATATACATATTTCAAAACGACCGACCATATAGCAAGGGAGGTCTACAGAACACTCTGTAATATTTTACATGGGAAGAGGATCTGTAGAGTAGACATATATAATGTACAAATGAACCAGATTGTGTACCCCTAGGACAAACAATATTCTAGTCCTTACCCCGATTAAAAAAATTAACAAAAACAAGAAGTAATGAGACCTAAACTTATGGGGGTTTCTCCTGGCACATTCCATTCTAATTTACAACCTAGGAACACGACTTCCAGAAAGGCTCTGCTGCCCTAGTACTCAGATTTGGGAATGGAGAAATGCTGCCTCCTTGTGGCCATTTCCCACAACAGCAGCTTTCAACCCACTGCTAAAGGTCACTAAATATTCACCAACTTGCCATTCTGTAAATGACACCTGCCCTCCAAATAAATCCTGGGATCAAAAATGGAGCAAAAATTTCAAAAGAGGGCAACCTTCCAAGAAGACAATTTCAAGAGCTATGTGGTACTCACAGCTTTTCCTTTAAAGAAGAGGAAAGAAAAAGGTGTGGGAAAATGATATATTTTAGGAATTTTTAAAGACATGCAAACCCAAATTACAAAAACCTATCAGCTCACAGCAGTCAGAATGGCCATCAGCAAAAATGTTTCAAAAAATAAATGCTGAAGGGACTGTGGAGGAATGCGTACACTCGGCCCTAAGGGGGACGTGGTAAGAGCCACTAATGAAAACACAATGGAAGTGCCTTGAAAAGGTAAACACTGAGCTACCCGTCAATCAGTCATACCCACTGCTGGGCCTATCCCCTGAGAAAATGAGAATCAAAACGTCACAGGCTGGCAATCCTGCACTCCAGCCATATTGACCATAGCCAACATTTGGAAGCAATGAAAATGTCCATCAACAGAGGAACGCACCAAGAAGAACTCTTCCATGTACACAATGTAATATTGCTCCAATAATAAATATAAGGTAAATTTAAAAGACAAACATAAGTAAGGAGACATCAGCATTTGTGGGTTTCTTCAGGCACAATCCACTCTAATTTATAACCGAGGAACACCACTGGCCGGAAGGCCTGTTGCCCTAGTACCAGCATGGGGAACGTAGAAAGACCGCCACCCTCTGGCCGTTACCTGCAAACGCAGGTTTAACCCTGTGCTAATGGTCACCGCAAAATGTCTTCAGGGAGGTAATGGCGAAAAAATTTTAAAATTATGACATACATACTTTAAGAAAACACTTTGAAGAACTAAGCGGTACTCACAGCCTGAAAAATGAAAAGGACCTGCCTTAAAGCTCAGTTTTAATGGATCATGAGACACATGCAAATTCAGCCACAAAGACGTATCAGCTCACACCAGTCAGAATAACCATCAGTAAAAAACCTCAAAGAATAAATGCTGAAGGTGCTGTGGAGAAATGCAAACCCTCCACTTTAAGTGGGATGTAACCTGGAGAGAGCCACTCATGAGAGCAGAGTGGAGGTGCCGTTAAAAGGTAAACATTGAGCTACCGTACGATCCAGAGGCTTATTCCTGGACCTATAACCTAAGAAGACAGAATTGGAAAGAAAGAGGCAGGCAAATCTGCATTGCACAGTATTACCATAGCCAAGATATGGAAGTCACCAAAAAGTCCACCGACAGATGGGTGGACAAAGAAGAACTGCTACATGTACAGATGGATTATGAGCTAGCGATAAAATGAAACAATGCCATTTGCAGCACCATAGATGACTCTAGAAGTAATCACGCAACTTGGAGTAAGTGAGAAAGCGAAAGACACATATCCTATCATACCACATAGAGGTGTTACCTAAAAATTGATACAAACGAAGATACTTCCACAGAGAAAGGCAATCACAGATTCAGTACAAAAACTTAAGGTTCACCAAATGGAAAGGTGTGAGGATTGGGTACATTACCATATTGAGGTGAACAGAGATATACAAACACACGTGAAATATATAATCACCAAAGACCTACAGAATACCAAGAGAAGACTACTCAACATTGTGTCATAACCTACACGGGAAAAGATTCCAAAGAAGAATAGATATATGTATATGTGTGAAGGAACCACATCTTGCACACCTAGACCAAACAAACCATTGTAATCGAATTTGCTGTGATAAAGAATAAAAATTTTGTTAAAAATACAAACAAGAAGGAATGACACATACACTTAAAGGGCTTTTTCCCGGCACATTCCATTGTACTTTACAACCTAGAACACGACTTCCATTAAGGCTCTGTTGCCCTAGTGACCAGATTTGGTAAAGGAGAAATGCTGCCCCCTTGTGGCCGTTTCCCGCAAGAGCAGCTTTAAACCCACAGCTACTGGTCACTTAAAATTCACAAGGGCTCAGGGCTGTAAAGGACACCTGCCGTCAAAAATTGTGCTCAGGTGGGGAATGGACAAAAGAAATTCAAAACAGGCGAATGTTTCAAGAAGATAGTATGCAGAGGTAAGTATTCCTCACTCTCTTTAAACAAAAAAACAGGAAAATGGGTAAAAGCTCAACCTCAGGAATGATTAGACTCATGCAATCTAATCAACCAAAAGGTTTCAACTCACACCTGTCGACTGACCGTCAGCAAAAAGTCTACCAACAATAAATGCTGACGGGGTTGTAGAGAACTGTGTAACCTCTAGGTGCTGGTGAGATGTAAAGTGGTTAACAGCCAGTAAGGAGTACCAAAAGGAACTGCGTTGAAAAGTGAAAATTGAGGTACCACTCAATGCAACAGGCACACCACTGGGCCTCTCACCTGAGAAGACCAGGATCGAAAAGACACAGGCTGCAAAGGCTGCACTGCAGCCTTATTCAAAATAGCCAAGATGGGAAGCAACCAAAATGTCCATCAACAGGTGAATGGATAAAGAAGAAGGAGTCCATGTACACAGTGGAATATTAGCCATGGAAAACAATGAAACACTGCTCTTTGAGGCACCAGAGATGAGCCTGGAGATAATCACAAAACATGAGGTAAGTCGGAAAGCAAAAGACCTATATCCTATGATATCCCTTAGAGGCGTTATCTAATCACTGACACAAATGAACATATTTCCACAGAGAAAGACACTCACAGACTTAGAAAACCAACTATGCTCATCTAAAAGGAAAGGTGGGGGGAATGGATAAATGAGATTAGTGTTACTATACATATCCAAATACATATTATATACATATTTCAAAACGACCGACCATATAGCAAGGGAGGTCTACAGAACACTCTGTAATATTTTACATGGGAAGAGGATCTGTAGAGTAGACATATATAATGTACAAATGAACCAGATTGTGTACCCCTAGGACAAACAATATTCTAGTCCTTACCCCGATTAAAAAAATTAACAAAAACAAGAAGTAATGAGACCTAAACTTATGGGGGTTTCTCCTGGCACATTCCATTCTAATTTACAACCTAGGAACACGACTTCCAGAAAGGCTCTGCTGCCCTAGTACTCAGATTTGGGAATGGAGAAATGCTGCCTCCTTGTGGCCATTTCCCACAACAGCAGCTTTCAACCCACTGCTAAAGGTCACTAAATATTCACCAACTTGCCATTCTGTAAATGACACCTGCCCTCCAAATAAATCCTGGGATCAAAAATGGAGCAAAAATTTCAAAAGAGGGCAACCTTCCAAGAAGACAATTTCAAGAGCTATGTGGTACTCACAGCTTTTCCTTTAAAGAAGAGGAAAGAAAAAGGTGTGGGAAAATGATATATTTTAGGAATTTTTAAAGACATGCAAACCCAAATTACAAAAACCTATCAGCTCACAGCAGTCAGAATGGCCATCAGCAAAAATGTTTCAAAAAATAAATGCTGAAGGGACTGTGGAGGAATGCGTACACTCGGCCCTAAGGGGGACGTGGTAAGAGCCACTAATGAAAACACAATGGAAGTGCCTTGAAAAGGTAAACACTGAGCTACCCGTCAATCAGTCATACCCACTGCTGGGCCTATCCCCTGAGAAAATGAGAATCAAAACGTCACAGGCTGGCAATCCTGCACTCCAGCCATATTGACCATAGCCAACATTTGGAAGCAATGAAAATGTCCATCAACAGAGGAACGCACCAAGAAGAACTGTTCCATGTACACAATGTAATATTGCTCCAATAATAAATATAAGGTAAATTTAAAAGACAAACATAAGTAAGGAGACATCAGCATTTGTGGGTTTCTTCAGGCACAATCCACTCTAATTTATAACCGAGGAACACCACTGGCCGGAAGGCCTGTTGCCCTAGTACCAGCATGGGGAACGTAGAAAGACCGCCACCCTCTGGCCGTTACCTGCAAACGCAGGTTTAAGCCTGTGCTAATGGTCACCGCAAAATGTCTTCAGGGAGGTAATGGCGAAAAAATTTTAAAATTATGACATACATACTTTAAGAAAACACTTTGAAGAACTAAGCGGTACTCACAGCCTGAAAAATGAAAAGGACCTGCCTTAAAGCTCAGTTTTAATGGATCATGAGACACATGCAAATTCAGCCACAAAGACGTATCAGCTCACACCAGTCAGAATAACCATCAGTAAAAAACCACAAAGAATAAATGCTGAAGGTGCTGTGGAGAAATGCAAACCCTCCACTTTAAGTGGGATGTAACCTGGAGAGAGCCACTCATGAGAGCAGAGTGGAGGTGCCGTTAAAAGGTAAACATTGAGCTACCGTACGATCCAGAGGCTTATTCCTGGACCTATAACCTAAGAAGACAGAATTGGAAAGAAAGAGGCAGGCAAATCTGCATTGCACAGTATTACCATAGCCAAGATATGGAAGTCACCAAAAAGTCCACCGACAGATGGGTGGACAAAGAAGAACTGCTACATGTACAGATGGATTATGAGCTAGCGATAAAATGAAACAATGCCATTTGCAGCACCATAGATGACTCTAGAAGTAATCACGCAACTTGGAGTAAGTGAGAAAGCGAAAGACACATATCCTATCATACCACATAGAGGTGTTACCTAAAAATTGATACAAACGAAGATACTTCCACAGAGAAAGGCAATCACAGATTCAGTACAAAAACTTAAGGTTCACCAAATGGAAAGGTGTGAGGATTGGGTACATTACCATATTGAGGTGAACAGAGATATACAAACACACGTGAAATATATAATCACCAAAGACCTACAGAATACCAAGAGAAGACTACTCAACATTGTGTCATAACCTACACGGGAAAAGATTCCAAAGAAGAATAGATATATGTATATGTGTGAAGGAACCACATCTTGCACACCTAGACCAAACAAACCATTGTAATCGAATTTGCTGTGATAAAGAATAAAAATTTTGTTAAAAATACAAACAAGAAGGAATGACACATACACTTAAAGGGCTTTTTCCCGGCACATTCCATTGTACTTTACAACCTAGAACACGACTTCCATTAAGGCTCTGTTGCCCTAGTGACCAGATTTGGTAAAGGAGAAATGCTGCCCCCTTGTGGCCGTTTCCCGCAAGAGCAGCTTTAAACCCACAGCTACTGGTCACTTAAAATTCACAAGGGCTCAGGGCTGTAAAGGACACCTGCCGTCAAAAATTGTGCTCAGGTGGGGAATGGACAAAAGAAATTCAAAACAGGCGAATGTTTCAAGAAGATAGTATGCAGAGGTAAGTATTCCTCACTCTCTTTAAACAAAAAAACAGGAAAATGGGTAAAAGCTCAACCTCAGGAATGATTAGACTCATGCAATCTAATCAACCAAAAGGTTTCAACTCACACCTGTCGACTGACCGTCAGCAAAAAGTCTACCAACAATAAATGCTGACGGGGTTGTAGAGAACTGTGTAACCTCTAGGTGCTGGTGAGATGTAAAGTGGTTAACAGCCAGTAAGGAGTACCAAAAGGAACTGCGTTGAAAAGTGAAAATTGAGGTACCACTCAATGCAACAGGCACACCACTGGGCCTCTCACCTGAGAAGACCAGGATCGAAAAGACACAGGCTGCAAAGGCTGCACTGCAGCCTTATTCAAAATAGCCAAGATGGGAAGCAACCAAAATGTCCATCAACAGGTGAATGGATAAAGAAGAAGGAGTCCATGTACACAGTGGAATATTAGCCATGGAAAACAATGAAACACTGCTCTTTGAGGCACCAGAGATGAGCCTGGAGATAATCACAAAACATGAGGTAAGTCGGAAAGCAAAAGACCTATATCCTATGATATCCCTTAGAGGCGTTATCTAATCACTGACACAAATGAACATATTTCCACAGAGAAAGACACTCACAGACTTAGAAAACCAACTATGCTCATCTAAAAGGAAAGGTGGGGGGAATGGATAAATGAGATTAGTGTTACTATACATATCCAAATACATATTATATACATATTTCAAAACGACCGACCATATAGCAAGGGAGGTCTACAGAACACTCTGTAATATTTTACATGGGAAGAGGATCTGTAGAGTAGACATATATAATGTACAAATGAACCAGATTGTGTACCCCTAGGACAAACAATATTCTAGTCCTTACCCCGATTAAAAAAATTAACAAAAACAAGAAGTAATGAGACCTAAACTTATGGGGGTTTCTCCTGGCACATTCCATTCTAATTTACAACCTAGTAACACGACTTCCAGAAAGGCTCTGCTGCCCTAGTACTCAGATTTGGGAATGGAGAAATGCTGCCTCCTTGTGGCCATTTCCCACAACAGCAGCTTTCAACCCACTGCTAAAGGTCACTAAATATTCACCAACTTGCCATTCTGTAAATGACACCTGCCCTCCAAATAAATCCTGGGATCAAAAATGGAGCAAAAATTTCAAAAGAGGGCAACCTTCCAAGAAGACAATTTCAAGAGCTATGTGGTACTCACAGCTTTTCCTTTAAAGAAGAGGAAAGAAAAAGGTGTGGGAAAATGATATATTTTAGGAATTTTTAAAGACATGCAAACCCAAATTACAAAAACCTATCAGCTCACAGCAGTCAGAATGGCCATCAGCAAAAATGTTTCAAAAAATAAATGCTGAAGGGACTGTGGAGGAATGCGTACACTCGGCCCTAAGGGGGACGTGCTAAGAGCCACTAATGAAAACACAATGGAAGTGCCTTGAAAAGGTAAACACTGAGCTACCCGTCAATCAGTCATACCCACTGCTGGGCCTATCCCCTGAGAAAATGAGAATCAAAACGTCACAGGCTGGCAATCCTGCACTCCAGCCATATTGACCATAGCCAACATTTGGAAGCAATGAAAATGTCCATCAACAGAGGAACGCACCAAGAAGAACTGTTCCATGTACACAATGTAATATTGCTCCAATAATAAATATAAGGTAAATTTAAAAGACAAACATAAGTAAGGAGACATCAGCATTTGTGGGTTTCTTCAGGCACAATCCACTCTAATTTATAACCGAGGAACACCACTGGCCGGAAGGCCTGTTGCCCTAGTACCAGCATGGGGAACGTAGAAAGACTGCCACCCTCTGGCCGTTACCTGCAAACGCAGGTTTAAGCCTGTGCTAATGGTCACCGCAAAATGTCTTCAGGGAGGTAATGGCCAAAAAATTTTAAAATTATGACATACATACTTTAAGAAAACACTTTGAAGAACTAAGCTGTACTCACAGCCTGAAAAATGAAAAGGACCTGCCTTAAAGCTCAGTTTTAATGGATCATGAGACACATGCAAATTCAGCCACAAAGACGTATCAGCTCACACCAGTCAGAATAACCATCAGTAAAAAACCACAAAGAATAAATGCTGAAGGTGCTGTGGAGAAATGCAAACCCTCCACTTTAAGTGGGATGTAACCTGGAGAGAGCCACTCATGAGAGCAGAGTGGAGGTGCCGTTAAAAGGTAAACATTGAGCTACCGTACGATCCAGAGGCTTATTCCTGGACCTATAACCTAAGAAGACAGAATTGGAAAGAAAGAGGCAGGCAAATCTGCATTGCACAGTATTACCATAGCCAAGATATGGAAGTCACCAAAAAGTCCACCGACAGATGGGTGGACAAAGAAGAACTGCTACATGTACAGATGGATTATGAGCTAGTGATAAAATGAAACAATGCCATTTGCAGCACCATAGATGACTCTAGAAGTAATCACGCAACTTGGAGTAAGTGAGAAAGCGAAAGACACATATCCTATCATACCACATAGAGGTGTTACCTAAAAATTGATACAAACGAAGATACTTCCACAGAGAAAGGCAATCACAGATTCAGTACAAAAACTTAAGGTTCACCAAATGGAAAGGTGTGAGGATTGGGTACATTACCATATTGAGGTGAACAGAGATATACAAACACACGTGAAATATATAATCACCAAAGACCTACAGAATACCAAGAGAAGACTACTCAACATTGTGTCATAACCTACACGGGAAAAGATTCCAAAGAAGAATAGATATATGTATATGTGTGAAGGAACCACATCTTGCACACCTAGACCAAACAAACCATTGTAATCGAATTTGCTGTGATAAAGAATAAAAATTTTGTTAAAAATACAAACAAGAAGGAATGACACATACACTTAAAGGGCTTTTTCCCGGCACATTCCATTGTACTTTACAACCTAGAACACGACTTCCATTAAGGCTCTGTTGCCCTAGTGACCAGATTTGGTAAAGGAGAAATGCTGCCCCCTTGTGGCCGTTTCCCGCAAGAGCAGCTTTAAACCCACAGCTACTGGTCACTTAAAATTCACAAGGGCTCAGGGCTGTAAAGGACACCTGCCGTCAAAAATTGTGCTCAGGTGGGGAATGGACAAAAGAAATTCAAAACAGGCGAATGTTTCAAGAAGATAGTATGCAGAGGTAAGTATTCCTCACTCTCTTTAAACAAAAAAACAGGAAAATGGGTAAAAGCTCAACCTCAGGAATGATTAGACTCATGCAATCTAATCAACCAAAAGGTTTCAACTCACACCTGTCGACTGACCGTCAGCAAAAAGTCTACCAACAATAAATGCTGACGGGGTTGTAGAGAACTGTGTAACCTCTAGGTGCTGGTGAGATGTAAAGTGGTTAACAGCCAGTAAGGAGTACCAAAAGGAACTGCGTTGAAAAGTGAAAATTGAGGTACCACTCAATGCAACAGGCACACCACTGGGCCTCTCACCTGAGAAGACCAGGATCGAAAAGACACAGGCTGCAAAGGCTGCACTGCAGCCTTATTCAAAATAGCCAAGATGGGAAGCAACCAAAATGTCCATCAACAGGTGAATGGATAAAGAAGAAGGAGTCCATGTACACAGTGGAATATTAGCCATGGAAAACAATGAAACACTGCTCTTTGAGGCACCAGAGATGAGCCTGGAGATAATCACAAAACATGAGGTAAGTCGGAAAGCAAAAGACCTATATCCTATGATATCCCTTAGAGGCGTTATCTAATCACTGACACAAATGAACATATTTCCACAGAGAAAGACACTCACAGACTTAGAAAACCAACTATGCTCATCTAAAAGGAAAGGTGGGGGGAATGGATAAATGAGATTAGTGTTACTATACATATCCAAATACATATTATATACATATTTCAAAACGACCGACCATATAGCAAGGGAGGTCTACAGAACACTCTGTAATATTTTACATGGGAAGAGGATCTGTAGAGTAGACATATATAATGTACAAATGAACCAGATTGTGTACCCCTAGGACAAACAATATTCTAGTCCTTACCCCGATTAAAAAAATTAACAAAAACAAGAAGTAATGAGACCTAAACTTATGGGGGTTTCTCCTGGCACATTCCATTCTAATTTACAACCTAGGAACACGACTTCCAGAAAGGCTCTGCTGCCCTAGTACTCAGATTTGGGAATGGAGAAATGCTGCCTCCTTGTGGCCATTTCCCACAACAGCAGCTTTCAACCCACTGCTAAAGGTCATTAAATATTCACCAACTTGCCATTCTGTAAATGACACCTGCCCTCCAAATAAATCCTGGGATCAAAAATGGAGCAAAAATTTCAAAAGAGGGCAACCTTCCAAGAAGACAATTTCAAGAGCTATGTGGTACTCACAGCTTTTCCTTTAAAGAAGAGGAAAGAAAAAGGTGTGGGAAAATGATATATTTTAGGAATTTTTAAAGACATGCAAACCCAAATTACAAAAACCTATCAGCTCACAGCAGTCAGAATGGCCATCAGCAAAAATGTTTCAAAAAATAAATGCTGAAGGGACTGTGGAGGAATGCGTACACTCGGCCCTAAGGGGGACGTGGTAAGAGCCACTAATGAAAACACAATGGAAGTGCCTTGAAAAGGTAAACACTGAGCTACCCGTCAATCAGTCATACCCACTGCTGGGCCTATCCCCTGAGAAAATGAGAATCAAAACGTCACAGGCTGGCAATCCTGCACTCCAGCCATATTGACCATAGCCAACATTTGGAAGCAATGAAAATGTCCATCAACAGAGGAACGCACCAAGAAGAACTGTTCCATGTACACAATGTAATATTGCTCCAATAATAAATATAAGGTAAATTTAAAAGACAAACATAAGTAAGGAGACATCAGCATTTGTGGGTTTCTTCAGGCACAATCCACTCTAATTTATAACCGAGGAACACCACTGGCCGGAAGGCCTGTTGCCCTAGTACCAGCATGGGGAACGTAGAAAGACTGCCACCCTCTGGCCGTTACCTGCAAACGCAGGTTTAAGCCTGTGCTAATGGTCACCGCAAAATGTCTTCAGGGAGGTAATGGCGAAAAAATTTTAAAATTATGACATACATACTTTAAGAAAACACTTTGAAGAACTAAGCTGTACTCACAGCCTGAAAAATGAAAAGGACCTGCCTTAAAGCTCAGTTTTAATGGATCATGAGACACATGCAAATTCAGCCACAAAGACGTATCAGCTCACACCAGTCAGAATAACCATCAGTAAAAAACCACAAAGAATAAATGCTGAAGGTGCTGTGGAGAAATGCAAACCCTCCACTTTAAGTGGGATGTAACCTGGAGAGAGCCACTCATGAGAGCAGAGTGGAGGTGCCGTTAAAAGGTAAACATTGAGCTACCGTACGATCCAGAGGCTTATTCCTGGACCTATAACCTAAGAAGACAGAATTGGAAAGAAAGAGGCAGGCAAATCTGCATTGCACAGTATTACCATAGCCAAGATATGGAAGTCACCAAAAAGTCCACCGACAGATGGGTGGACAAAGAAGAACTGCTACATGTACAGATGGATTATGAGCTAGCGATAAAATGAAACAATGCCATTTGCAGCACCATAGATGACTCTAGAAGTAATCACGCAACTTGGAGTAAGTGAGAAAGCGAAAGACACATATCCTATCATACCACATAGAGGTGTTACCTAAAAATTGATACAAACGAAGATACTTCCACAGAGAAAGGCAATCACAGATTCAGTACAAAAACTTAAGGTTCACCAAATGGAAAGGTGTGAGGATTGGGTACATTACCATATTGAGGTGAACAGAGATATACAAACACACGTGAAATATATAATCACCAAAGACCTACAGAATACCAAGAGAAGACTACTCAACATTGTGTCATAACCTACACGGGAAAAGATTCCAAAGAAGAATAGATATATGTATATGTGTGAAGGAAGCACATCTTGCACACCTAGACCAAACAAACCATTGTAATCGAATTTGCTGTGATAAAGAATAAAAATTTTGTTAAAAATACAAACAAGAAGGAATGACACATACACTTAAAGGGCTTTTTCCCGGCACATTCCATTGTACTTTACAACCTAGAACACGACTTCCATTAAGGCTCTGTTGCCCTAGTGACCAGATTTGGTAAAGGAGAAATGCTGCCCCCTTGTGGCCGTTTCCCGCAAGAGCAGCTTGAAACCCACAGCTACTGGTCACTTAAAATTCACAAGGGCTCAGGGCTGTAAAGGACACCTGCCGTCAAAAATTGTGCTCAGGTGGGGAATGGACAAAAGAAATTCAAAACAGGCGAATGTTTCAAGAAGATAGTATGCAGAGGTAAGTATTCCTCACTCTCTTTAAACAAAAAAACAGGAAAATGGGTAAAAGCTCAACCTCAGGAATGATTAGACTCATGCAATCTAATCAACCAAAAGGTTTCAACTCACACCTGTCGACTGACCGTCAGCAAAAAGTCTACCAACAATAAATGCTGACGGGGTTGTAGAGAACTGTGTAACCTCTAGGTGCTGGTGAGATGTAAAGTGGTTAACAGCCAGTAAGGAGTACCAAAAGGAACTGCGTTGAAAAGTGAAAATTGAGGTACCACTCAATGCAACAGGCACACCACTGGGCCTCTCACCTGAGAAGACCAGGATCGAAAAGACACAGGCTGCAAAGGCTGCACTGCAGCCTTATTCAAAATAGCCAAGATGGGAAGCAACCAAAATGTCCATCAACAGGTGAATGGATAAAGAAGAAGGAGTCCATGTACACAATGGAATATTAGCCATGGAAAACAATGAAACACTGCTCTTTGAGGCACCAGAGATGAGCCTTGAGATAATCACAAAACATGAGGTAAGTCGGAAAGCAAAAGACCTATATCCTATGATATCCCTTAGAGGCGTTATCTAATCACTGACACAAATGAACATATTTCCACAGAGAAAGACACTCACAGACTTAGAAAACCAACTATGCTCATCTAAAAGGAAAGGTGGGGGGAATGGATAAATGAGATTAGTGTTACTATACATATCCAAATACATATTATATACATATTTCAAAACGACCGACCATATAGCAAGGGAGGTCTACAGAACACTCTGTAATATTTTACATGGGAAGAGGATCTGTAGACTAGACATATATAATGTACAAATGAACCAGATTGTGTACCCCTAGGACAAACAATATTCTAGTCCTTACCCCGATTAAAAAAATTAACAAAAACAAGAAGTAATGAGACCTAAACTTATGGGGGTTTCTCCTGGCACATTCCATTCTAATTTACAACCTAGGAACACGACTTCCAGAAAGGCTCTGCTGCCCTAGTACTCAGATTTGGGAATGGAGAAATGCTGCCTCCTTGTGGCCATTTCCCACAACAGCAGCTTTCAACCCACTGCTAAAGGTCACTAAATATTCACCAACTTGCAATTCTGTAAATGACACCTGCCCTCCAAATAAATCCTGGGATCAAAAATGGAGCAAAAATTTCAAAAGAGGGCAACCTTCCAAGAAGAAAATTTCAAGAGCTATGTGGTACTCACAGCTTTTCCTTTAAAGAGGAAAGAAAAGGTGTGGGAAAATGATATATTTTAGGAATTTTTAAAGACATGCAAACCCAAATTACAAACCCCTATCAGCTCACAGCAGTCAGAATGGCCATCAGCAAAAATGTTTCAAAAAATAAATGCTGAAGGGACTGTGGAGGAATGCGTACACTCGGCCCTAAGGGGGACGTGGTAAGAGCCACTAATGAAAACACAATGGAAGTGCCTTGAAAAGGTAAACACTGAGCTACCCGTCAATCAGTCATACCCACTGCTGGGCCTATCCCCTGAGAAAATGAGAATCAAAACGTCACAGGCTGGCAACCCTGCACTCCAGCCATATTGACCATAGCCAACATTTGGAAGCAATGAAAATGTCCATCAACAGAGGAACGCACCAAGAAGAACTGTTCCATGTACACAATGTAATATTGCTCCAATAATAAATATAAGGTAAATTTAAAACACAAACATAAGTAAGGAGACATCAGCATTTGTGGGTTTCTTCAGGCACATTCCACTCTAATTTATAACCGAGGAACACCACTGGCCGGAAGGCCTGTTGCCCTAGTACCAGCATGGGGAACGTAGAAAGACCGCCACCCTCTGGCCGTTACCTGCAAACGCAGGTTTAAGCCTGTGCTAATGGTCACCGCAAAATGTCTTCAGGGAGGTAATGGCCAAAAAATTTTAAAATTATGACATACATACTTTAAGAAAACACTTTGAAGAACTAAGCGGTACTCACAGCCTGAAAAATGAAAAGGACCTGCCTTAAAGCTCAGTTTTAATGGATCATGAGACACATGCAAATTCAGCCACAAAGACGTATCAGCTCACACCAGTCAGAATAACCATCAGTAAAAAACCACAAAGAATAAATGCTGAAGGTGCTGTGGAGAAATGCAAACCCTCCACTTTAAGTGGGATGTAACCTGGAGAGAGCCACTCATGAGAGCAGAGTGGAGGTGCCGTTAAAAGGTAAACATTGAGCTACCGTACGATCCAGAGGCTTATTCCTGGACCTATAACCTAAGAAGACAGAATTGGAAAGAAAGAGGCAGGCAAATCTGCATTGCACAGTATTACCATAGCCAAGATATGGAAGTCACCAAAAAGTCCACCGACAGATGGGTGGACAAAGAAGAACTGCTACATGTACAGATGGATTATGAGCTAGCGATAAAATGAAACAATGCCATTTGCAGCACCATAGATGACTCTAGAAGTAATCACGCAACTTGGAGTAAGTGAGAAAACGAAAGACACATATCCTATCATACCACATAGAGGTGTTACCTAAAAATTGATACAAACGAAGATACTTCCACAGAGAAAGGCAATCACAGATTCAGTACAAAAACTTAAGGTTCACCAAATGGAAAGGTGTGAGGATTGGGTACATTACCATATTGAGGTGAACAGAGATATACAAACACACGTGAAATATATAATCACCAAAGACCTACAGAATACCAAGAGAAGACTACTCAACATTGTGTCATAACCTACACGGGAAAAGATTCCAAAGAAGAATAGATATATGCATATGTGTGAAGGAACCACGTCTTGCACACCTAGACCAAACAAACCATTGTAATCGAATTTGCTGTGATAAAGTATAAAAATTTTGTTAAAAATACAAACAAGAAGGAATGACACATACACTTAAAGGGCTTTTTCCCGGCACATTCCATTGTAACTTACAACCTAGAACACGACTTCCATTAAGGCTCTGTTGCCCTAGTGACCAGATTTGGTAAAGGAGAAATGCTGCCCCCTTGTGGCCGTTTCCCGCAAGAGCAGCTTTAAACCCACAGCTACTGGTCACTTAAAATTCACAAGGGCTCAGGGCTGTAAAGGACACCTGCCGTCAAAAATTGTGCTCAGGTGGGGAATGGACAAAAGAAATTCAAAACAGGCGAATGTTTCAAGAAGATAGTATGCAGAGGTAAGTATTCCTCACTCTCTTTAAACAAAAAAACAGGAAAATGGGTAAAAGCTCAACCTCAGGAATGATTAGACTCATGCAATCTAATCAACCAAAAGGTTTCAACTCACACCTGTCGACTGACCGTCAGCAAAAAGTCTACCAACAATAAATGCTGACGGGGTTGTAGAGAACTGTGTAACCTCTAGGTGCTGGTGAGATGTAAAGTGGTTAACAGCCAGTAAGGAGTACCAAAAGGAACTGCATTGAAAAGTGAAAATTGAGGTACCACTCAATGCAACAGGCACACCACTGGGCCTCTCACCTGAGAAGACCAGGATCGAAAAGACACAGGCTGCAAAGGCTGCACTGCAGCCTTATTCAAAATAGCCAAGATGGGAAGCAACCAAAATGTCCATCAACAGGTGAATGGATAAAGAAGAAGGAGTCCATGTACACAGTGGAATATTAGCCATGGAAAACAATGAAACACTGCTCTTTGAGGCACCAGAGATGAGCCTGGAGATAATCACAAAACATGAGGTAAGTCGGAAAGCAAAAGACCTATATCCTATGATATCCCTTAGAGGCGTTATCTAATCACTGACACAAATGAACATATTTCCACAGAGAAAGACACTCACAGAAAACCAACTATGCTCATCTAAAAGGAAAGGTGGGGGGAATGGATAAATGAGATTAGTGTTACTATACATATCCAAATACATATTATATACATATTTCAAAACGACCGACCATATAGCAAGGGAGGTCTACAGAACACTCTGTAATATTTTACATGGGAAGAGGATCTGTAGAGTAGACATATATAATGTACAAATGAACCAGATTGTGTACCCCTAGGACAAACAATATTCTAGTCCTTACCCCGATTAAAAAAATTAACAAAAACAAGAAGTAATGAGACCTAAACTTATGGGGGTTTCTCCTGGCACATTCCATTCTAATTTACAACCTAGGAACACGACTTCCAGAAAGGCTCTGCTGCCCTAGTACTCAGATTTGGGAATGGAGAAATGCTGCCTCCTTGTGGCCATTTCCCACAACAGCAGCTTTCAACCCACTGCTAAAGGTCACTAAATATTCACCAACTTGCCATTCTGTAAATGACACCTGCCCTCCAAATAAATCCTGGGATCAAAAATGGAGCAAAAATTTCAAAAGAGGGCAACCTTCCAAGAAGACAATTTCAAGAGCTATGTGGTACTCACAGCTTTTCCTTTAAAGAAGAGGAAAGAAAAAGGTGTGGGAAAATGATATATTTTAGGAATTTTTAAAGACATGCAAACCCAAATTACAAAAACCTATCAGCTCACAGCAGTCAGAATGGCCATCAGCAAAAATGTTTCAAAAAATAAATGCTGAAGGGACTGTGGAGGAATGCGTACACTCGGCCCTAAGGGGGACGTGCTAAGAGCCACTAATGAAAACACAATGGAAGTGCCTTGAAAAGGTAAACACTGAGCTACCCGTCAATCAGTCATACCCACTGCTGGGCCTATCCCCTGAGAAAATGAGAATCAAAACGTCACAGGCTGGCAATCCTGCACTCCAGCCATATTGACCATAGCCAACATTTGGAAGCAATGAAAATGTCCATCAACAGAGGAACGCACCAAGAAGAACTGTTCCATGTACACAATGTAATATTGCTCCAATAATAAATATAAGGTAAATTTAAAAGACAAACATAAGTAAGGAGACATCAGCATTTGTGGGTTTCTTCAGGCACAATCCACTCTAATTTATAACCGAGGAACACCACTGGCCGGAAGGCCTGTTGCCCTAGTACCAGCATGGGGAACGTAGAAAGACTGCCACCCTCTGGCCGTTACCTGCAAACGCAGGTTTAAGCCTGTGCTAATGGTCACCGCAAAATGTCTTCAGGGAGGTAATGGCCAAAAAATCTTAAAATTATGACATACATACTTTAAGAAAACACTTTGAAGAACTAAGCTGTACTCACAGCCTGAAAAATGAAAAGGACCTGCCTTAAAGCTCAGTTTTAATGGATCATGAGACACATGCAAATTCAGCCACAAAGACGTATCAGCTCACACCAGTCAGAATAACCATCAGTAAAAAACCACAAAGAATAAATGCTGAAGGTGCTGTGGAGAAATGCAAACCCTCCACTTTAAGTGGGATGTAACCTGGAGAGAGCCACTCATGAGAGCAGAGTGGAGGTGCCGTTAAAAGGTAAACATTGAGCTACCGTACGATCCAGAGGCTTATTCCTGGACCTATAACCTAAGAAGACAGAATTGGAAAGAAAGAGGCAGGCAAATCTGCATTGCACAGTATTACCATAGCCAAGATATGGAAGTCACCAAAAAGTCCACCGACAGATGGGTGGACAAAGAAGAACTGCTACATGTACAGATGGATTATGAGCTAGCGATAAAATGAAACAATGCCATTTGCAGCACCATAGATGACTCTAGAAGTAATCACGCAACTTGGAGTAAGTGAGAAAGCGAAAGACACATATCCTATCATACCACATAGAGGTGTTACCTAAAAATTGATACAAACGAAGATACTTCCACAGAGAAAGGCAATCACAGATTCAGTACAAAAACTTAAGGTTCACCAAATGGAAAGGTGTGAGGATTGGGTACATTACCATATTGAGGTGAACAGAGATATACAAACACACGTGAAATATATAATCACCAAAGACCTACAGAATACCAAGAGAAGACTACTCAACATTGTGTCATAACCTACACGGGAAAAGATTCCAAAGAAGAATAGATATATGTATATGTGTGAAGGAACCACATCTTGCACACCTAGACCAAACAAACCATTGTAATCGAATTTGCTGTGATAAAGAATAAAAATTTTGTTAAAAATACAAACAAGAAGGAATGACACATACACTTAAAGGGCTTTTTCCCGGCACATTCCATTGTACTTTACAACCTAGAACACGACTTCCATTAAGGCTCTGTTGCCCTAGTGACCAGATTTGGTAAAGGAGAAATGCTGCCCCCTTGTGGCCGTTTCCCGCAAGAGCAGCTTGAAACCCACAGCTACTGGTCACTTAAAATTCACAAGGGCTCAGGGCTGTAAAGGACACCTGCCGTCAAAAATTGTGCTCAGGTGGGGAATGGACAAAAGAAATTCAAAACAGGCGAATGTTTCAAGAAGATAGTATGCAGAGGTAAGTATTCCTCACTCTCTTTAAACAAAAAAACAGGAAAATGGGTAAAAGCTCAACCTCAGGAATGATTAGACTCATGCAATCTAATCAACCAAAAGGTTTCAACTCACACCTGTCGACTGACCGTCAGCAAAAAGTCTACCAACAATAAATGCTGACGGGGTTGTAGAGAACTGTGTAACCTCTAGGTGCTGGTGAGATGTAAAGTGGTTAACAGCCAGTAAGGAGTACCAAAAGGAACTGCGTTGAAAAGTGAAAATTGAGGTACCACTCAATGCAACAGGCACACCACTGGGCCTCTCACCTGAGAAGACCAGGATCGAAAAGACACAGGCTGCAAAGGCTGCACTGCAGCCTTATTCAAAATAGCCAAGATGGGAAGCAACCAAAATGTCCATCAACAGGTGAATGGATAAAGAAGAAGGAGTCCATGTACACAGTGGAATATTAGCCATGGAAAACAATGAAACACTGCTCTTTGAGGCACCAGAGATGAGCCTGGAGATAATCACAAAACATGAGGTAAGTCGGAAAGCAAAAGACCTATATCCTATGATATCCCTTAGAGGCGTTATCTAATCACTGACACAAATGAACATATTTCCACAGAGAAAGACACTCACAGACTTAGAAAACCAACTATGCTCATCTAAAAGGAAAGGTGGGGGGAATGGATAAATGAGATTAGTGTTACTATACATATCCAAATACATATTATATACATATTTCAAAACGACCGACCATATAGCAAGGGAGGTCTACAGAACACTCTGTAATATTTTACATGGGAAGAGGATCTGTAGACTAGACATATATAATGTACAAATGAACCAGATTGTGTACCCCTAGGACAAACAATATTCTAGTCCTTACCCCGATTAAAAAAATTAACAAAAACAAGAAGTAATGAGACCTAAACTTATGGGGGTTTCTCCTGGCACATTCCATTCTAATTTACAACCTAGGAACACGACTTCCAGAAAGGCTCTGCTGCCCTAGTACTCAGATTTGGGAATGGAGAAATGCTGCCTCCTTGTGGCCATTTCCCACAACAGCAGCTTTCAACCCACTGCTAAAGGTCACTAAATATTCACCAACTTGCCATTCTGTAAATGACACCTGCCCTCCAAATAAATCCTGGGATCAAAAATGGAGCAAAAATTTCAAAAGAGGGCAACCTTCCAAGAAGAAAATTTCAAGAGCTATGTGGTACTCACAGCTTTTCCTTTAAAGAGGAAAGAAAAGGTGTGGGAAAATGATATATTTTAGGAATTTTTAAAGACATGCAAACCCAAATTACAAAACCCTATCAGCTCACAGCAGTCAGAATGGCCATCAGCAAAAATGTTTCAAAAAATAAATGCTGAAGGGACTGTGGAGGAATGCGTACACTCGGCCCTAAGGGGGACGTGGTAAGAGCCACTAATGAAAACACAATGGAAGTGCCTTGAAAAGGTAAACACTGAGCTACCCGTCAATCAGTCATACCCACTGCTGGGCCTATCCCCTGAGAAAATGAGAATCAAAACGTCACAGGCTGGCAACCCTGCACTCCAGCCATATTGACCATAGCCAACATTTGGAAGCAATGAAAATGTCCAGCAACAGAGGAACGCACCAAGAAGAACTGTTCCATGTACACAATGTAATATTGCTCCAATAATAAATATAAGGTAAATTTAAAACACAAACATAAGTAAGGAGACATCAGCATTTGTGGGTTTCTTCAGGCACATTCCACTCTAATTTATAACCGAGGAACACCACTGGCCGGAAGGCCTGTTGCCCTAGTACCAGCATGGGGAACGTAGAAAGACCGCCACCCTCTGGCCGTTACCTGCAAACGCAGGTTTAAGCCTGTGCTAATGGTCACCGCAAAATGTCTTCAGGGAGGTAATGGCCAAAAAATTTTAAAATTATGACATACATACTTTAAGAAAACACTTTGAAGAACTAAGCGGTACTCACAGCCTGAAAAATGAAAAGGACCTGCCTTAAAGCTCAGTTTTAATGGATCATGAGACACATGCAAATTCAGCCACAAAGACGTATCAGCTCACACCAGTCAGAATAACCATCAGTAAAAAACCACAAAGAATAAATGCTGAAGGTGCTGTGGAGAAATGCAAACCCTCCACTTTAAGTGGGATGTAACCTGGAGAGAGCCACTCATGAGAGCAGAGTGGAGGTGCCGTTAAAAGGTAAACATTGAGCTACCGTACGATCCAGAGGCTTATTCCTGGACCTATAACCTAAGAAGACAGAATTGGAAAGAAAGAGGCAGGCAAATCTGCATTGCACAGTATTACCATAGCCAAGATATGGAAGTCACCAAAAAGTCCACCGACAGATGGGTGGACAAAGAAGAACTGCTACATGTACAGATGGATTATGAGCTAGCGATAAAATGAAACAATGCCATTTGCAGCACCATAGATGACTCTAGAAGTAATCACGCAACTTGGAGTAAGTGAGAAAACGAAAGACACATATCCTATCATACCACAAAGAGGTGTTACCTAAAAATTGATACAAACGAAGATACTTCCACAGAGAAAGGCAATCACAGATTCAGTACAAAAACTTAAGGTTCACCAAATGGAAAGGTGTGAGGATTGGGTACATTACCATATTGAGGTGAACAGAGATATACAAACACACGTGAAATATATAATCACCAAAGACCTACAGAATACCAAGAGAAGACTACTCAACATTGTGTCATAACCTACACGGGAAAAGATTCCAAAGAAGAATAGATATATGTATATGTGTGAAGGAACCACGTCTTGCACACCTAGACCAAACAAACCATTGTAATCGAATTTGCTGTGATAAAGAATAAAAATTTTGTTAAAAATACAAACAAGAAGGAATGACACATACACTTAAAGGGCTTTTTCCCGGCACATTCCATTGTAACTTACAACCTAGAACACGACTTCCATTAAGGCTCTGTTGCCCTAGTGACCAGATTTGGTAAAGGAGAAATGCTGCCCCCTTGTGGCCGTTTCCCGCAAGAGCAGCTTTAAACCCACAGCTACTGGTCACTTAAAATTCACAAGGGCTCAGGGCTGTAAAGGACACCTGCCGTCAAAAATTGTGCTCAGGTGGGGAATGGACAAAAGAAATTCAAAACAGGCGAATGTTTCAAGAAGATAGTATGCAGAGGTAAGTATTCCTCACTCTCTTTAAACAAAAAAACAGGAAAATGGGTAAAAGCTCAACCTCAGGAATGATTAGACTCATGCAATCTAATCAACCAAAAGGTTTCAACTCACACCTGTCAACTGACCGTCAGCAAAAAGTCTACCAACAATAAATGCTGACGGGGTTGTAGAGAACTGTGTAACCTCTAGGTGCTGGTGAGATGTAAAGTGGTTAACAGCCAGTAAGGAGTACCAAAAGGAACTGCGTTGAAAAGTGAAAATTGAGGTACCACTCAATGCAACAGGCACACCACTGGGCCTCTCACCTGAGAAGACCAGGATCGAAAAGACACAGGCTGCAAAGGCTGCACTGCAGCCTTATTCAAAATAGCCAAGATGGGAAGCAACCAAAATGTCCATCAACAGGTGAATGGATAAAGAAGAAGGAGTCCATGTACACAGTGGAATATTAGCCATGGAAAACAATGAAACACTGCTCTTTGAGGCACCAGAGATGAGCCTGGAGATAATCACAAAACATGAGGTAAGTCGGAAAGCAAAAGACCTATATCCTATGATATCCCTTAGAGGCGTTATCTAATCACTGACACAAATGAACATATTTCCACAGAGAAAGACACTCACAGACTTAGAAAACCAACTATGCTCATCTAAAAGGAAAGGTGGGGGGAATGGATAAATGAGATTAGTGTTACTATACATATCCAAATACATATTATATACATATTTCAAAACGACCGACCATATAGCAAGGGAGGTCTACAGAACACTCTGTAATATTTTACATGGGAAGAGGATCTGTAGAGTAGACATATATAATGTACAAATGAACCAGATTGTGTACCCCTAGGACAAACAATATTCTAGTCCTTACCCCGATTAAAAAATTAACAAAAACAAGAAGTAATGAGATCTAAACTTATGGGGGTTTCTCCTGGCACATTCCATTCTAATTTACAACCTAGGAACACGACTTCCAGAAAGGCTCTGCTGCCCTAGTACTCAGATTTGGGAATGGAGAAATGCTGCCTCCTTGTGGCCATTTCCCACAACAGCAGCTTTCAACCCACTGCTAAAGGTCACTAAATATTCACCAACTTGCCATTCTGTAAATGACACCTGCCCTCCAAATAAATCCTGGGATCAAAAATGGAGCAAAAATTTCAAAAGAGGGCAACCTTCCAAGAAGAAAATTTCAAGAGCTATGTGGTACTCACAGCTTTTCCTTTAAAGAGGAAAGAAAAGGTGTGGGAAAATGATATATTTTAGGAATTTTTAAAGACATGCAAACCCAAATTACAAAACCCTATCAGCTCACAGCAGTCAGAATGGCCATCAGCAAAAATGTTTCAAAAAATAAATGCTGAAGGGACTGTGGAGGAATGCGTACACTCGGCCCTAAGGGGGACGTGGTAAGAGCCACTAATGAAAACACAATGGAAGTGCCTTGAAAAGGTAAACACTGAGCTACCCGTCAATCAGTCATACCCACTGCTGGGCCTATCCCCTGAGAAAATGAGAATCAAAACGTCACAGGCTGGCAATCCTGCACTCCAGCCATATTGACCATAGCCAACATTTGGAAGCAATGAAAATGTCCATCAACAGAGGAACGCACCAAGAAGAACTCTTCCATGTACACAATGTAATATTGCTCCAATAATAAATATAAGGTAAATTTAAAAGACAAACATAAGTAAGGAGACATCAGCATTTGTGGGTTTCTTCAGGCACAATCCACTCTAATTTATAACCGAGGAACACCACTGGCCGGAAGGCCTGTTGCCCTAGTACCAGCATGGGGAACGTAGAAAGACTGCCACCCTCTGGCCGTTACCTGCAAACGCAGGTTTAAGCCTGTGCTAATGGTCACCGCAAAATGTCTTCAGGGATGTAATGGCGAAAAAATTTTAAAATTATGACATACATACTTTAAGAAAACACTTTGAAGAACTAAGCTGTACTCACAGCCTGAAAAATGAAAAGGACCTGCCTTAAAGCTCAGTTTTAATGGATCATGAGACACATGCAAATTCAGCCACAAAGACGTATCAGCTCACACCAGTCAGAATAACCATCAGTAAAAAACCACAAAGAATAAATGCTGAAGGTGCTGTGAAGAAATGCAAACCCTCCACTTTAAGTGGGATGTAACCTGGAGAGAGCCACTCATAAGAGCAGAGTGGAGGTGCCGTTAAAAGGTAAACATTGAGCTACCGTACGATCCAGAGGCTTATTCCTGGACCTATAACCTAAGAAGACAGAATTGGAAAGAAAGAGGCAGGCAAATCTGCATTGCACAGTGTTACCATAGCCAAGATATGGAAGTCACCAAAAAGTCCACCGACAGATGGGTGGACAAAGAAGAACTGCTACATGTACAGATGGATTATGAGCTAGCGATAAAATGAAGCAATGCCATTTGCAGCACCATAGATGACTCTAGAAGTAATCACGCAACTTGGAGTAAGTGAGAAAGCGAAAGACACATATCCTATCATATCACATAGAGGTGTTACCTAAAAATTGAATACAAACGAAGATACTTCCACAGAGAAAGGCAATCACAGATTCAGTACAAAAACTTATGGTTCACCAAATGGAAAGGTGTGAGGATTGGGTACATTACCATATTGAGGTGAACAGAGATATACAAACACACGTGAAATATATAATCACCAAAGACCTACAGAATACCAAGAGAAGACTACTCAACATTGTGTCATAACCTACACGGGAAAAGATTCCAAAGAAGCATAGATATATGTATATGTGTGAAGGAACCACATCTTGCACACCTAGACCAAACAAACCATTGTAATCGAATTTGCTGTGATAAAGAATAAAAATTTTGTTAAAAATACAAACAAGAAGGAATGACACATACACTTAAAGGGCTTTTTCCCGGCACATTCCATTGTACTTTACAACCTAGAACACGACTTCCATTAAGGCTCTGTTGCCCTAGTAACCAGATTTGGTAAAGGAGAAATGCTGCCCCCTTGTGGCCGTTTCCCGCAAGAGCAGCTTTAAACCCACAGCTACTGGTCACTTAAAATTCACAAGGGCTCAGGGCTGTAAAGGACACCTGCCGTTAAAAATTGTGCTCAGGTAGGGAATGGACAAAAGAAATTCAAAACAGGCAAATGTTTCAAGAAGATAGTATGCAGAGGTAAGTATTCCTCACTCTCTTTAAACAAAAAAACAGGAAAATGGGTAAAAGCTCAACCTCAGGAATTATTAGACTCATGCAATCTAATCAACCAAAAGGTTTCAACTCACACCTGTCGACTGACCGTCAGCAAAAAGTCTACCAACAATAAATGCTGACGGGGTTGTAGAGAACTGTGTAACCTCTAGGTGCTGGTGGGATGGAAAGTGGTTAACAGCCAATAATGACTACCGAAAGGAACTGCGTTGAAAAGTGAAAACTGAGGTACCATTCAATCCAGCAGGCACACCACTGGGCCTCTCACCTGAGAAGACCAGGATCGAAAAGACACAGGCTGCAAAAGCTGCACTGCAGCCTTATTCAAAATAGCCAAGATGGGAAGCAACCAAAATGTCCATCAACAGGTGAATGGATAAAGAAGAAGGAGTCCATGTACACAATGGAATATTAGCCATGGAAAACAATGAAACACTGCTCTTTGAGGCACCAGAGATGAGCCTGGAGATAATCACAAAACATGAGGTAAGTCGGAAAGCAAAAGACCTATATCCTATGATATCCCTTAGAGGCGTTATCTAATCACTGACACAAATGAACATATTTCCACAGAGAAAGACACTCACAGACTTAGAAAACCAACTATGCTCATCTAAAAGGAAAGGTGGGGGGAATGGATAAATGAGATTAGTGTTACTATACATATCCAAATACATATTATATACATATTTCAAAACGACCGACCATATAGCAAGGGAGGTCTACAGAACACTCTGTAATATTTTACATGGGAAGAGGATCTGTAGAGTAGACATATATAATGTACAAATGAACCAGATTGTGTACCCCTAGGACAAACAATATTCTAGTCCTTACCCCGATTAAAAAATTAACAAAAACAAGAAGTAATGAGATCTAAACTTATGGGGGTTTCTCCTGGCACATTCCATTCTAATTTACAACCTAGGAACACGACTTCCAGAAAGGCTCTGCTGCCCTAGTACTCAGATTTGGGAATGGAGAAATGCTGCCTCCTTGTGGCCATTTCCCACAACAGCAGCTTTCAACCCACTGCTAAAGGTCACTAAATATTCACCAACTTGCCATTCTGTAAATGACACCTGCCCTCCAAATAAATCCTGGGATCAAAAATGGAGCAAAAATTTCAAAAGAGGGCAACCTTCCAAGAAGAAAATTTCAAGAGCTATGTGGTACTCACAGCTTTTCCTTTAAAGAAGAGGAAAGAAAAAGGTGTGGGAAAATGATATATTTTAGGAATTTTTAAAGACATGCAAACCCAAATTACAAAACCCTATCAGCTCACAGCAGTCAGAATGGCCATCAGCAAAAATGTTTCAAAAAATAAATGCTGAAGGGACTGTGGAGGAATGCGTACACTCGGCCCTAAGGGGGACGTGGTAAGAGCCACTAATGAAAACACAATGGAAGTGCCTTGAAAAGGTAACACTGAGCTACCCGTCAATCAGTCATACCCACTGCTGGGCCTATCCCCTGAGAAAATGAGAATCAAAACGTCACAGGCTGGCAATCCTGCACTCCAGCCATATTGACCATAGCCAACATTTGGAAGCAATGAAAATGTCCATCAACAGAGGAACGCACCAAGAAGAACTGTTCCATGTACACAATGTAATATTGCTCCAA
The DNA here is from genome assembly GCF_028021215.1 of Eschrichtius robustus. NCBI lineage: Eukaryota > Metazoa > Chordata > Mammalia > Artiodactyla > Eschrichtiidae > Eschrichtius > Eschrichtius robustus. Next base: position 119,276,049 of record NC_090828.1, read on the forward strand.
TAATAAATATAAGGTAAATTTAAAAGACAAACATAAGTAAGGAGACATCAGCATTTGTGGGTTTCTTCAGGCACAATCCACTCTAATTTATAACCGAGGAACACCACTGGCCGGAAGGCCTGTTGCCCTAGTACCAGCATGGGGAACGTAGAAAGACTGCCACCCTCTGGCCGTTACCTGCAAACGCAGGTTTCAGCCTGTGCTAATGGTCACCGCAAAATGTCTTCAGGGAGGTAATGGCGAAAAAATCTTAAAATTATGACATACATACTTTAAGAAAACACTTTGAAGAACTAAGCTGTACTCACAGCCTGAAAAATGAAAAGGACCTGCCTTAAAGCTCAGTTTTAATGGATCATGAGACACATGCAAATTCAGCCACAAAGACGTATCAGCTCACACCAGTCAGAATAACCATCAGTAAAAAACCACAAAGAATAAATGCTGAAGGTGCTGTGGAGAAATGCAAACCCTCCACTTTAAGTGGGATGTAACCTGGAGAGAGCCACTCATGAGAGCAGAGTGGAGGTGCCGTTAAAAGGTAAACATTGAGCTACCGTACGATCCAGAGGCTTATTCCTGGACCTATAACCTAAGAAGACAGAATTGGAAAGAAAGAGGCAGGCAAATCTGCATTGCACAGTATTACCATAGCCAAGATATGGAAGTCACCAAAAAGTCCACCGACAGATGGGTGGACAAAGAAGATCTGCTACATGTACAGATGGATTATGAGCTAGCGATAAAATGAAGCAATGCCATTTGCAGCACCATAGATGACTCTAGAAGTAATCACGCAACTTGGAGTAAGTGAGAAAACGAAAGACACATATCCTATCATACCACATAGAGGTGTTACCTAAAAATTGATACAAACGAAGATACTTCCACAGAGAAAGGCAATCACAGATTCAGTACAAAAACTTAAGGTTCACCAAATGGAAAGGTGTGAGGATTGGGTACATTACCATATTGAGGTGAACAGAGATATACAAACACACGTGAAATATATAATCACCAAAGACCTACAGAATACCAAGAGAAGACTACTCAACATTGTGTCATAACCTACACGGGAAAAGATTCCAAAGAAGAATAGATATATGTATATGTGTGAAGGAACCACATCTTGCACACCTAGACCAAACAAACCATTGTAATCGAATTTGCTGTGATAAAGAATAAAAATTTTGTTAAAAATACAAACAAGAAGGAATGACACATACACTTAAAGGGCTTTTTCCCGGCACATTCCATTGTACTTTACAACCTAGAACACGACTTCCATTAAGGCTCTGTTGCCCTAGTGACCAGATTTGGTAAAGGAGAAATGCTGCCCCCTTGTGGCCGTTTCCCGCAAGAGCAGCTTGAAACCCACAGCTACTGGTCACTTAAAATTCACAAGGGCTCAGGGCTGTAAAGGACACCTGCCGTCAAAAATTGTGCTCAGGTGGGGAATGGACAAAAGAAATTCAAAACAGGCGAATGTTTCAAGAAGATAGTATGCAGAGGTAAGTATTCCTCACTCTCTTTAAACAAAAAAACAGGAAAATGGGTAAAAGCTCAACCTCAGGAATGATTAGACTCATGCAATCTAATCAACCAAAAGGTTTCAACTCACACCTGTCGACTGACCGTCAGCAAAAAGTCTACCAACAATAAATGCTGACGGGGTTGTAGAGAACTGTGTAACCTCTAGGTGCTGGTGAGATGTAAAGTGGTTAACAGCCAGTAAGGAGTACCAAAAGGAACTGCGTTGAAAAGTGAAAATTGAGGTACCACTCAATGCAACAGGCACACCACTGGGCCCCTCACCTGAGAAGACCAGGATCGAAAAGACACAGGCTGCAAAGGCTGCACTGCAGCCTTATTCAAAATAGCCAAGATGGGAAGCAACCAAAATGTCCATCAACAGGTGAATGGATAAAGAAGAAGGAGTCCATGTACACAATGGAATATTAGCCATGGAAAACAATGAAACACTGCTCTTTGAGGCACCAGAGATGAGCCTGGAGATAATCACAAAACATGAGGTAAGTCGGAAAGCAAAAGACCTATATCCTATGATATCCCTTAGAGGCGTTATCTAATCACTGACACAAATGAACATATTTCCACAGAGAAAGACACTCACAGACTTAGAAAACCAACTATGCTCATCTAAAAGGAAAGGTGGGGGGAATGGATAAATGAGATTAGTGTTACTATACATATCCAGATACATATTATATACATATTTCAAAACGACCGACCATATAGCAAGGGAGGTCTACAGAACACTCTGTAATATTTTACATGGGAAGAGGATCTGTAGAGTAGACATATATAATGTACAAATGAACCAGATTGTGTACCCCTAGGACAAACAATATTCTAGTCCTTACCCCGATTAAAAAAATTAACAAAAACAAGAAGTAATGAGACCTAAACTTATGGGGGTTTCTCCTGGCACATTCCATTCTAATTTACAACCTAGGAACACGACTTCCAGAAAGGCTCTGCTGCCCTAGTACTCAGATTTGGGAATGGAGAAATGCTGCCTCCTTGTGGCCATTTCCCACAACAGCAGCTTTCAACCCACTGCTAAAGGTCACTAAATATTCACCAACTTGCCATTCTGTAAATGACACCTGCCCTCCAAATAAATCCTGGGATCAAAAATGGAGCAAAAATTTCAAAAGAGGGCAACCTTCCAAGAAGACAATTTCAAGAGCTATGTGGTACTCACAGCTTTTCCTTTAAAGAAGAGGAAAGAAAAAGGTGTGGGAAAATGATATATTTTAGGAATTTTTAAAGACATGCAAACCCAAATTACAAAACCCTATCAGCTCACAGCAGTCAGAATGGCCATCAGCAAAAATGTTTCAAAAAATAAATGCTGAAGGGACTGTGGAGGAATGCGTACACTCGGCCCTAAGGGGGACGTGGTAAGAGCCACTAATGAAAACACAATGGAAGTGCCTTGAAAAGGTAACACTGAGCTACCCGTCAATCAGTCATACCCACTGCTGGGCCTATCCCCTGAGAAAATGAGAATCAAAACGTCACAGGCTGGCAATCCTGCACTCCAGCCATATTGACCATAGCCAACATTTGGAAGCAATGAAAATGTCCATCAACAGAGGAACGCACCAAGAAGAACTGTTCCATGTACACAATGTAATATTGCTCCAATAATAAATATAAGGTAAATTTAAAAGACAAACATAAGTAAGGAGACATCAGCATTTGTGGGTTTCTTCAGGCACAATCCACTCTAATTTATAACCGAGGAACACCACTGGCCGGAAGGCCTGTTGCCCTAGTACCAGCATGGGGAACGTAGAAAGACTGCCACCCTCTGGCCGTTACCTGCAAACGCAGGTTTCAGCCTGTGCTAATGGTCACCGCAAAATGTCTTCAGGGAGGTAATGGCGAAAAAATCTTAAAATTATGACATACATACTTTAAGAAAACACTTTGAAGAACTAAGCTGTACTCACAGCCTGAAAAATGAAAAGGACCTGCCTTAAAGCTCAGTTTTAATGGATCATGAGACACATGCAAATTCAGCCACAAAGACGTATCAGCTCACACCAGTCAGAATAACCATCAGTAAAAAACCACAAAGAATAAATGCTGAAGGTGCTGTGGAGAAATGCAAACCCTCCACTTTAAGTGGGATGTAACCTGGAGAGAGCCACTCATGAGAGCAGAGTGGAGGTGCCGTTAAAAGGTAAACATTGAGCTACCGTACGATCCAGAGGCTTATTCCTGGACCTATAACCTAAGAAGACAGAATTGGAAAGAAAGAGGCAGGCAAATCTGCATTGCACAGTATTACCATAGCCAAGATATGGAAGTCACCAAAAAGTCCACCGACAGATGGGTGGACAAAGAAGATCTGCTACATGTACAGATGGATTATGAGCTAGCGATAAAATGAAGCAATGCCATTTGCAGCACCATAGATGACTCTAGAAGTAATCACGCAACTTGGAGTAAGTGAGAAAACGAAAGACACATATCCTATCATACCACATAGAGGTGTTACCTAAAAATTGATACAAACGAAGATACTTCCACAGAGAAAGGCAATCACAGATTCAGTACAAAAACTTAAGGTTCACCAAATGGAAAGGTGTGAGGATTGGGTACATTACCATATTGAGGTGAACAGAGATATACAAACACACGTGAAATATATAATCACCAAAGACCTACAGAATACCAAGAGAAGACTACTCAACATTGTGTCATAACCTACACGGGAAAAGATTCCAAAGAAGAATAGATATATGTATATGTGTGAAGGAACCACATCTTGCACACCTAGACCAAACAAACCATTGTAATCGAATTTGCTGTGATAAAGAATAAAAATTTTGTTAAAAATACAAACAAGAAGGAATGACACATACACTTAAAGGGCTTTTTCCCGGCACATTCCATTGTACTTTACAACCTAGAACACGACTTCCATTAAGGCTCTGTTGCCCTAGTGACCAGATTTGGTAAAGGAGAAATGCTGCCCCCTTGTGGCCGTTTCCCGCAAGAGCAGCTTGAAACCCACAGCTACTGGTCACTTAAAATTCACAAGGGCTCAGGGCTGTAAAGGACACCTGCCGTCAAAAATTGTGCTCAGGTGGGGAATGGACAAAAGAAATTCAAAACAGGCGAATGTTTCAAGAAGATAGTATGCAGAGGTAAGTATTCCTCACTCTCTTTAAACAAAAAAACAGGAAAATGGGTAAAAGCTCAACCTCAGGAATGATTAGACTCATGCAATCTAATCAACCAAAAGGTTTCAACTCACACCTGTCGACTGACCGTCAGCAAAAAGTCTACCAACAATAAATGCTGACGGGGTTGTAGAGAACTGTGTAACCTCTAGGTGCTGGTGAGATGTAAAGTGGTTAACAGCCAGTAAGGAGTACCAAAAGGAACTGCGTTGAAAAGTGAAAATTGAGGTACCACTCAATGCAACAGGCACACCACTGGGCCTCTCACCTGAGAAGACCAGGATCGAAAAGACACAGGCTGCAAAGGCTGCACTGCAGCCTTATTCAAAATAGCCAAGATGGGAAGCAACCAAAATGTCCATCAACAGGTGAATGGATAAAGAAGAAGGAGTCCATGTACACAATGGAATATTAGCCATGGAAAACAATGAAACACTGCTCTTTGAGGCACCAGAGATGAGCCTGGAGATAATCACAAAACATGAGGTAAGTCGGAAAGCAAAAGACCTATATCCTATGATATCCCTTAGAGGCGTTATCTAATCACTGACACAAATGAACATATTTCCACAGAGAAAGACACTCACAGACTTAGAAAACCAACTATGCTCATCTAAAAGGAAAGGTGGGGGGAATGGATAAATGAGATTAGTGTTACTATACATATCCAAATACATATTATATACATATTTCAAAACGACCGACCATATAGCAAGGGAGGTCTACAGAACACTCTGTAATATTTTACATGGGAAGAGGATCTGTAGAGTAGACATATATAATGTACAAATGAACCAGATTGTGTACCCCTAGGACAAACAATATTCTAGTCCATACCCCGATTAAAAAAATTAACAAAAACAAGAAGTAATGAGACCTAAACTTATGGGGGTTTCTCCTGGCACATTCCATTCTAATTTACAACCTAGGAACACGACTTCCAGAAAGGCTCTGCTGCCCTAGTACTCAGATTTGGGAATGGAGAAATGCTGCCTCCTTGTGGCCATTTCCCACAACAGCAGCTTTCAACCCACTGCTAAAGGTCACTAAATATTCACCAACTTGCCATTCTGTAAATGACACCTGCCCTCCAAATAAATCCTGGGATCAAAAATGGAGCAAAAATTTCAAAAGAGGGCAACCTTCCAAGAAGACAATTTCAAGAGCTATGTGGTACTCACAGCTTTTCCTTTAAAGAAGTGGAAAGAAAAAGGTGTGGGAAAATGATATATTTTAGGAATTTTTAAAGACATGCAAACCCAAATTACAAAAACCTATCAGCTCACAGCAGTCAGAATGGCCATCAGCAAAAATGTTTCAAAAAATAAATGCTGAAGGGACTGTGGAGGAATGCGTACACTCGGCCCTAAGGGGGACGTGGTAAGAGCCACTAATGAAAACACAATGGAAGTGCCTTGAAAAGGTAAACACTGAGCTACCCGTCAATCAGTCATACCCACTGCTGGGCCTATCCCCTGAGAAAATGAGAATCAAAACGTCACAGGCTGGCAATCCTGCACTCCAGCCATATTGACCATAGCCAACATTTGGAAGCAATGAAAATGTCCATCAACAGAGGAACGCACCAAGAAGAACTCTTCCATGTACACAATGTAATATTGCTCCAATAATAAATATAAGGTAAATTTAAAAGACAAACATGAGTAAGGAGACATCAGCATCTGTGGGTTTCTTCAGGCACATTCCACTCTAATTTATAACCGAGGAACACCACTGGCCGGAAGGCCTGTTGCCCTAGTACCAGCATGGGGAACGTAGAAAGACCGCCACCCTCTGGCCGTTACCTGCAAACGCAGGTTTAAGCCTGTGCTAATGGTCACCGCAAAATGTCTTCAGGGAGGTAATGGCCAAAAAATTTTAAAATTATGACATACATACTTTAAGAAAACACTTTGAAGAACTAAGCTGTACTCACAGCCTGAAAAATGAAAAGGACCTGCCTTAAAGCTCAGTTTTAATGGATCATGAGACACATGCAAATTCAGCCACAAAGACGTATCAGCTCACACCAGTCAGAATAACCATCAGTAAAAAACCACAAAGAATAAATGCTGAAGGTGCTGTGGAGAAATGCAAACCCTCCACTTTAAGTGGGATGTAACCTGGAGAGAGCCACTCATGAGAGCAGAGTGGAGGTGCCGTTAAAAGGTAAACATTGAGCTACCGTACGATCCAGAGGCTTATTCCTGGACCTATAACCTAAGAAGACAGAATTGGAAAGAAAGAGGCAGGCAAATCTGCATTGCACAGTATTACCATAGCCAAGATATGGAAGTCACCAAAAAGTCCACCGACAGATGGGTGGACAAAGAAGAACTGCTACATGTACAGATGGATTATGAGCTAGCGATAAAATGAAGCAATGCCATTTGCAGCACCATAGATGACTCTAGAAGTAATCACGCAACTTGGAATAAGTGAGAAAACGAAAGACACATATCCTATCATACCACATAGAGGTGTTACCTAAAAATTGATACAAACGAAGATACTTCCACAGAGAAAGGCAATCACAGATTCAGTACAAAAACTTAAGGTTCACCAAATGGAAAGGTGTGAGGATTGGGTACATTACCATATTGAGGTGAACAGAGATATACAAACACACGTGAAATATATAATCACCAAAGACCTACAGAATACCAAGAGAAGACTACTCAACATTGTGTCATAACCTACACGGGAAAAGATTCCAAAGAAGAATAGATATATGTATATGTGTGAAGGAACCACGTCTTGCACACCTAGACCAAACAAACCATTGTAATCGAATTTGCTGTGATAAAGAATAAAAATTTTGTTAAAAATACAAACAAGAAGGAATGACACATAAACTTAAAGGGCTTTTTCCCGGCACATTCCATTGTAATTTACAACCTAGAACACGACTTCCATTAAGGCTCTGTTGCCCTAGTGACCAGATTTGGTAAAGGAGAAATGCTGCCCCCTTGTGGCCGTTTCCCGCAAGAGCAGCTTTAAACCCACAGCTACTGGTCACTTAAAATTCACAAGGGCTCAGGGCTGTAAAGGACACCTTCCGTCAAAAATTGTGCTCAGGTGGGGAATGGACAAAAGAAATTCAAAACAGGCGAATGTTTCAAGAAGATAGTATGCAGAGGTAAGTATTCCTCACTCTCTTTAAACAAAAAAACAGGAAAATGGGTAAAAGCTCAACCTCAGGAATTATTAGACTCATGCAATCTAATCAACCAAAAGGTTCCAACTCACACCTGTCGACTGACCGTCAGCAAAAAGTCTACCAACAATAAATGCTGACGGGGTTGTAGAGAACTGTGTAACCTCTAGGTGCTGGTGGGATGGAAAGTGGTTAACAGCCAATAATGACCGCCGAAAGGAACTGCGTTGAAAAGTGAAAACTGAGGTACCATTCAATCCAGCAGGCACACCACTGGGCCTCTCACCTGAGAAGACCAGGATCGAAAAGACACAGGCTGCAAATGCTGCACTGCAGCCTTATTCAAAATAGCCAAGATGGGAAGCAACCAAAATGTCCATCAACAGGTGAATGGATAAAGAAGAAGGAGTCCATGTACACAATGGAATATTAGCCACGGAAAACAATGAAACACTGCTCTTTGAGGCACCAGAGATGAGCCTGGAGATAATCACAAAACATGAGGTAAGTCGGAAAGCAAAAGACCTATATCCTATGATATCCCTTAGAGGCGTTATCTAATCACTGACACAAATGAACATATTTCCACAGAGAAAGACACTCACAGACTTAGAAAACCAACTATGCTCATCTAAAAGGAAAGGTGGGGGGAATGGATAAATGAGATTAGTGTTACTATACATATCCAAATACATATTATATACATATTTCAAAACGACCGACCATATAGCAAGGGAGGTCTACAGAACACTCTGTAATATTTTACATGGGAAGAGGATCTGTAGAGTAGACATATATAATGTACAAATGAACCAGATTGTGTACCCCTAGGACAAACAATATTCTAGTCCATACCCCGATTAAAAAAATTAACAAAAACAAGAAGTAATGAGACCTAAACTTATGGGGGTTTCTCCTGGCACATTCCATTCTAATTTACAACCTAGGAACACGACTTCCAGAAAGGCTCTGCTGCCCTAGTACTCAGATTTGGGAATGGAGAAATGCTGCCTCCTTGTGGCCATTTCCCACAACAGCAGCTTTCAACCCACTGCTAAAGGTCACTAAATATTCACCAACTTGCCATTCTGTAAATGACACCTGCCCTCCAAATAAATCCTGGGATCAAAAATGGAGCAAAAATTTCAAAAGAGGGCAACCTTCCAAGAAGACAATTTCAAGAGCTATGTGGTACTCACAGCTTTTCCTTTAAAGAAGAGGAAAGAAAACGGTGTGGGAAAATGATATATTTTAGGAATTTTTAAAGACATGCAAACCCAAATTACAAAAACCTATCAGCTCACAGCAGTCAGAATGGCCATCAGCAAAAATGTTTCAAAAAATAAATGCTGAAGGGACTGTGGAGGAATGCGTACACTCGGCCCTAAGGGGGACGTGGTAAGAGCCACTAATGAAAACACAATGGAAGTGCCTTGAAAAGGTAAACACTGAGCTACCCGTCAATCAGTCATACCCACTGCTGGGCCTATCCCCTGAGAAAATGAGAATCAAAACGTCACAGGCTGGCAATCCTGCACTCCAGCCATATTGACCATAGCCAACATTTGGAAGCAATGAAAATGTCCATCAACAGAGGAACGCACCAAGAAGAACTCTTCCATGTACACAATGTAATATTGCTCCAATAATAAATATAAGGTAAATTTAAAAGACAAACATAAGTAAGGAGACATCAGCATCTGTGGGTTTCTTCAGGCACATTCCACTCTAATTTATAACCGAGGAACACCACTGGCCGGAAGGCCTGTTGCCCTAGTACCAGCATGGGGAACGTAGAAAGACCGCCACCCTCTGGCCGTTACCTGCAAACGCAGGTTTAAGCCTGTGCTAATGGTCACCGCAAAATGTCTTCAGGGAGGTAATGGCCAAAAAATTTTAAAATTATGACATACATACTTTAAGAAAACACTTTGAAGAACTAAGCGGTACTCACAGCCTGAAAAATGAAAAGGACCTGCCTTAAAGCTCAGTTTTAATGGATCATGAGACACATGCAAATTCAGCCACAAAGACGTATCAGCTCACACCAGTCAGAATAACCATCAGTAAAAAACCACAAAGAATAAATGCTGAAGGTGCTGTGGAGAAATGCAAACCCTCCACTTTAAGTGGGATGTAACCTGGAGAGAGCCACTCATGAGAGCAGAGTGGAGGTGCCGTTAAAAGGTAAACATTGAGCTACCGTACGATCCAGAGGTTTATTCCTGGACCTATAACCTAAGAAGACAGAATTGGAAAGAAAGAGGCAGGCAAATCTGCATTGCACAGTATTACCATAGCCAAGATATGGAAGTCACCAAAAAGTCCACCGACAGATGGGTGGACAAAGAAGAACTGCTACATGTACAGATGGATTATGAGCTAGCGATAAAATGAAGCAATGCCATTTGCAGCACCATAGATGACTCTAGAAGTAATCACGCAACTTGGAGTAAGTGAGAAAACGAAAGACCCATATCCTATCATACCACATAGAGGTGTTACCTAAAAATTGATACAAACGAAGATACTTCCACAGAGGAAGGCAATCACCGATTCAGTACAAAAACTTAAGGTTCACCAAATGGAAACGTGTGAGGATTGGGTACATTACCATATTGAGGTGAACAGAGATATACAAACACACGTGAAATATATAATCACCAAAGACCTACAGAATACCAAGAGAAGACTACTCAACATTGTGTCATAACCTACACGGGAAAAGATTCCAAAGAAGAATAGATATATGTATATGTGTGAAGGAACCACGTCTTGCACACCTAGACCAAACAAACCATTGTAATCGAATTTGCTGTGATAAAGAATAAAAATTTTGTTAAAAATACAAACAAGAAGGAATGACACATAAACTTAAAGGGCTTTTTCCCGGCACATTCCATTGTAATTTACAACCTAGAACACGACTTCCATTAAGGCTCTGTTGCCCTAGTGACCAGATTTGGTAAAGGAGAAATGCTGCCCCCTTGTGGCCGTTTCCCGCAAGAGCAGCTTTAAACCCACAGCTACTGGTCACTTAAAATTCACAAGGGCTCAGGGCTGTAAAGGACACCTTCCGTCAAAAATTGTGCTCAGGTGGGGAATGGACAAAAGAAATTCAAAACAGGCGAATGTTTCAAGAAGATAGTATGCAGAGGTAAGTATTCCTCACTCTCTTTAAACAAAAAAAACAGGAAAATGGGTAAAAGCTCAACCTCAGGAATTATTAGACTCATGCAATCTAATCAACCAAAAGGTTCCAACTCACACCTGTCGACTGACCGTCAGCAAAAAGTCTACCAACAATAAATGCTGACGGGGTTGTAGAGAACTGTGTAACCTCTAGGTGCTGGTGGGATGGAAAGTGGTTAACAGCCAATAATGACCGCCGAAAGGAACTGCGTTGAAAAGTGAAAACTGAGGTACCATTCAATCCAGCAGGCACACCACTGGGCCTCTCACCTGAGAAGACCAGGATCGAAAAGACACAGGCTGCAAATGCTGCACTGCAGCCTTATTCAAAATAGCCAAGATGGGAAGCAACCAAAATGTCCATCAACAGGTGAATGGATAAAGAAGAAGGAGTCCATGTACACAATGGAATATTAGCCACGGAAAACAATGAAACACTGCTCTTTGAGGCACCAGAGATGAGCCTGGAGATAATCACAAAACATGAGGTAAGTCGGAAAGCAAAAGACCTATATCCTATGATATCCCTTAGAGGCGTTATCTAATCACTGACACAAATGAACATATTTCCACAGAGAAAGACACTCACAGACTTAGAAAACCAACTATGCTCATCTAAAAGGAAAGGTGGGGGGAATGGATAAATGAGATTAGTGTTACTATACATATCCAAATACATATTATATACATATTTCAAAACGACCGACCATATAGCAAGGGAGGTCTACAGAACACTCTGTAATATTTTACATGGGAAGAGGATCTGTAGAGTAGACATATATAATGTACAAATGAACCAGATTGTGTACCCCTAGGACAAACAATATTCTAGTCCATACCCCGATTAAAAAAATTAACAAAAACAAGAAGTAATGAGACCTAAACTTATGGGGGTTTCTCCTGGCACATTCCATTCTAATTTACAACCTAGGAACACGACTTCCAGAAAGGCTCTGCTGCCCTAGTACTCAGATTTGGGAATGGAGAAATGCTGCCTCCTTGTGGCCATTTCCCACAACAGCAGCTTTCAACCCACTGCTAAAGGTCACTAAATATTCACCAACTTGCCATTCTGTAAATGACACCTGCCCTCCAAATAAATCCTGGGATCAAAAATGGAGCAAAAATTTCAAAAGAGGGCAACCTTCCAAGAAGACAATTTCAAGAGCTATGTGGTACTCACAGCTTTTCCTTTAAAGAAGAGGAAAGAAAAAGGTGTGGGAAAATGATATATTTTAGGAATTTTTAAAGACATGCAAACCCAAATTACAAAAACCTATCAGCTCACAGCAGTCAGAATGGCCATCAGCAAAAATGTTTCAAAAAATAAATGCTGAAGGGACTGTGGAGGAATGCGTACACTCGGCCCTAAGGGGGACGTGGTAAGAGCCACTAATGAAAACACAATGGAAGTGCCTTGAAAAGGTAAACACTGAGCTACCCGTCAATCAGTCATACCCACTGCTGGGCCTATCCCCTGAGAAAATGAGAATCAAAACGTCACAGGCTGGCAATCCTGCACTCCAGCCATATTGACCATAGCCAACATTTGGAAGCAATGAAAATGTCCATCAACAGAGGAACGCACCAAGAAGAACTCTTCCATGTACACAATGTAATATTGCTCCAATAATAAATATAAGGTAAATTTAAAAGACAAACATAAGTAAGGAGACATCAGCATCTGTGGGTTTCTTCAGGCACATTCCACTCTAATTTATAACCGAGGAACACCACTGGCCGGAAGGCCTGTTGCCCTAGTACCAGCATGGGGAACGTAGAAAGACCGCCACCCTCTGGCCGTTACCTGCAAACGCAGGTTTAAGCCTGTGCTAATGGTCACCGCAAAATGTCTTCAGGGAGGTAATGGCCAAAAAATTTTAAAATTATGACATACATACTTTAAGAAAACACTTTGAAGAACTAAGCGGTACTCACAGCCTGAAAAATGAAAAGGACCTGCCTTAAAGCTCAGTTTTAATGGATCATGAGACACATGCAAATTCAGCCACAAAGACGTATCAGCTCACACCAGTCAGAATAACCATCAGTAAAAAACCACAAAGAATAAATGCTGAAGGTGCTGTGGAGAAATGCAAACCCTCCACTTTAAGTGGGATGTAACCTGGAGAGAGCCACTCATGAGAGCAGAGTGGAGGTGCCGTTAAAAGGTAAACATTGAGCTACCGTACGATCCAGAGGCTTATTCCTGGACCTATAACCTAAGAAGACAGAATTGGAAAGAAAGAGGCAGGCAAATCTGCATTGCACAGTATTACCATAGCCAAGATATGGAAGTCACCAAAAAGTCCACCGACAGATGGGTGGACAAAGAAGAACTGCTACATGTACAGATGGATTATGAGCTAGCGATAAAATGAAGCAATGCCATTTGCAGCACCATAGATGACTCTAGAAGTAATCACGCAACTTGGAATAAGTGAGAAAACGAAAGACACATATCCTATCATACCACATAGAGGTGTTACCTAAAAATTGATACAAACGAAGATACTTCCACAGAGAAAGGCAATCACAGATTCAGTACAAAAACTTAAGGTTCACCAAATGGAAAGGTGTGAGGATTGGGTACATTACCATATTGAGGTGAACAGAGATATACAAACACACGTGAAATATATAATCACCAAAGACCTACAGAATACCAAGAGAAGACTACTCAACATTGTGTCATAACCTACACGGGAAAAGATTCCAAAGAAGAATAGATATATGTATATGTGTGAAGGAACCACGTCTTGCACACCTAGACCAAACAAACCATTGTAATCGAATTTGCTGTGATAAAGAATAAAAATTTTGTTAAAAATACAAACAAGAAGGAATGACACATAAACTTAAAGGGCTTTTTCCCGGCACATTCCATTGTAATTTACAACCTAGAACACGACTTCCATTAAGGCTCTGTTGCCCTAGTGACCAGATTTGGTAAAGGAGAAATGCTGCCCCCTTGTGGCCGTTTCCCGCAAGAGCAGCTTTAAACCCACAGCTACTGGTCACTTAAAATTCACAAGGGCTCAGGGCTGTAAAGGACACCTTCCGTCAAAAATTGTGCTCAGGTGGGGAATGGACAAAAGAAATTCAAAACAGGCGAATGTTTCAAGAAGATAGTATGCAGAGGTAAGTATTCCTCACTCTCTTTAAACAAAAAAACAGGAAAATGGGTAAAAGCTCAACCTCAGGAATTATTAGACTCATGCAATCTAATCAACCAAAAGGTTCCAACTCACACCTGTCGACTGACCGTCAGCAAAAAGTCTACCAACAATAAATGCTGACGGGGTTGTAGAGAACTGTGTAACCTCTAGGTGCTGGTGGGATGGAAAGTGGTTAACAGCCAATAATGACCGCCGAAAGGAACTGCGTTGAAAAGTGAAAACTGAGGTACCATTCAATCCAGCAGGCACACCACTGGGCCTCTCACCTGAGAAGACCAGGATCGAAAAGACACAGGCTGCAAATGCTGCACTGCAGCCTTATTCAAAATAGCCAAGATGGGAAGCAACCAAAATGTCCATCAACAGGTGAATGGATAAAGAAGAAGGAGTCCATGTACACAATGGAATATTAGCCACGGAAAACAATGAAACACTGCTCTTTGAGGCACCAGAGATGAGCCTGGAGATAATCACAAAACATGAGGTAAGTCGGAAAGCAAAAGACCTATATCCTATGATATCCCTTAGAGGCGTTATCTAATCACTGACACAAATGAACATATTTCCACAGAGAAAGACACTCACAGACTTAGAAAACCAACTATGCTCATCTAAAAGGAAAGGTGGGGGGAATGGATAAATGAGATTAGTGTTACTATACATATCCAAATACATATTATATACATATTTCAAAACGACCGACCATATAGCAAGGGAGGTCTACAGAACACTCTGTAATATTTTACATGGGAAGAGGATCTGTAGAGTAGACATATATAATGTACAAATGAACCAGATTGTGTACCCCTAGGACAAACAATATTCTAGTCCATACCCCGATTAAAAAAATTAACAAAAACAAGAAGTAATGAGACCTAAACTTATGGGGGTTTCTCCTGGCACATTCCATTCTAATTTACAACCTAGGAACACGACTTCCAGAAAGGCTCTGCTGCCCTAGTACTCAGATTTGGGAATGGAGAAATGCTGCCTCCTTGTGGCCATTTCCCACAACAGCAGCTTTCAACCCACTGCTAAAGGTCACTAAATATTCACCAACTTGCCATTCTGTAAATGACACCTGCCCTCCAAATAAATCCTGGGATCAAAAATGGAGCAAAAATTTCAAAAGAGGGCAACCTTCCAAGAAGACAATTTCAAGAGCTATGTGGTACTCACAGCTTTTCCTTTAAAGAAGAGGAAAGAAAAAGGTGTGGGAAAATGATATATTTTAGGAATTTTTAAAGACATGCAAACCCAAATTACAAAAACCTATCAGCTCACAGCAGTCAGAATGGCCATCAGCAAAAATGTTTCAAAAAATAAATGCTGAAGGGACTGTGGAGGAATGCGTACACTCGGCCCTAAGGGGGACGTGGTAAGAGCCACTAATGAAAACACAATGGAAGTGCCTTGAAAAGGTAAACACTGAGCTACCCGTCAATCAGTCATACCCACTGCTGGGCCTATCCCCTGAGAAAATGAGAATCAAAACGTCACAGGCTGGCAATCCTGCACTCCAGCCATATTGACCATAGCCAACATTTGGAAGCAATGAAAATGTCCATCAACAGAGGAACGCACCAAGAAGAACTCTTCCATGTACACAATGTAATATTGCTCCAATAATAAATATAAGGTAAATTTAAAAGACAAACATAAGTAAGGAGACATCAGCATCTGTGGGTTTCTTCAGGCACATTCCACTCTAATTTATAACCGAGGAACACCACTGGCCGGAAGGCCTGTTGCCCTAGTACCAGCATGGGGAACGTAGAAAGACCGCCACCCTCTGGCCGTTACCTGCAAACGCAGGTTTAAGCCTGTGCTAATGGTCACCGCAAAATGTCTTCAGGGAGGTAATGGCCAAAAAATTTTAAAATTATGACATACATACTTTAAGAAAACACTTTGAAGAACTAAGCGGTACTCACAGCCTGAAAAATGAAAAGGACCTGCCTTAAAGCTCAGTTTTAATGGATCATGAGACACATGCAAATTCAGCCACAAAGACGTATCAGCTCACACCAGTCAGAATAACCATCAGTAAAAAACCACAAAGAATAAATGCTGAAGGTGCTGTGGAGAAATGCAAACCCTCCACTTTAAGTGGGATGTAACCTGGAGAGAGCCACTCATGAGAGCAGAGTGGAGGTGCCGTTAAAAGGTAAACATTGAGCTACCGTACGATCCAGAGGTTTATTCCTGGACCTATAACCTAAGAAGACAGAATTGGAAAGAAAGAGGCAGGCAAATCTGCATTGCACAGTATTACCATAGCCAAGATATGGAAGTCACCAAAAAGTCCACCGACAGATGGGTGGACAAAGAAGAACTGCTACATGTACAGATGGATTATGAGCTAGCGATAAAATGAAGCAATGCCATTTGCAGCACCATAGATGACTCTAGAAGTAATCACGCAACTTGGAGTAAGTGAGAAAACGAAAGACCCATATCCTATCATACCACATAGAGGTGTTACCTAAAAATTGATACAAACGAAGATACTTCCACAGAGGAAGGCAATCACCGATTCAGTACAAAAACTTAAGGTTCACCAAATGGAAACGTGTGAGGATTGGGTACATTACCATATTGAGGTGAACAGAGATATACAAACACACGTGAAATATATAATCACCAAAGACCTACAGAATACCAAGAGAAGACTACTCAACATTGTGTCATAACCTACACGGGAAAAGATTCCAAAGAAGAATAGATATATGTATATGTGTGAAGGAACCACGTCTTGCACACCTAGACCAAACAAACCATTGTAATCGAATTTGCTGTGATAAAGAATAAAAATTTTGTTAAAAATACAAACAAGAAGGAATGACACATAAACTTAAAGGGCTTTTTCCCGGCACATTCCATTGTAATTTACAACCTAGAACACGACTTCCATTAAGGCTCTGTTGCCCTAGTGACCAGATTTGGTAAAGGAGAAATGCTGCCCCCTTGTGGCCGTTTCCCGCAAGAGCAGCTTTAAACCCACAGCTACTGGTCACTTAAAATTCACAAGGGCTCAGGGCTGTAAAGGACACCTTCCGTCAAAAATTGTGCTCAGGTGGGGAATGGACAAAAGAAATTCAAAACAGGCAAATGTTTCAAGAAGATAGTATGCAGAGGTAAGTATTCCTCACTCTCTTTAAACAAAAAAAACAGGAAAATGGGTAAAAGCTCAACCTCAGGAATTATTAGACTCATGCAATCTAATCAACCAAAAGGTTCCAACTCACACCTGTCGACTGACCGTCAGCAAAAAGTCTACCAACAATAAATGCTGACGGGGTTGTAGAGAACTGTGTAACCTCTAGGTGCTGGTGGGATGGAAAGTGGTTAACAGCCAATAATGACCGCCGAAAGGAACTGCGTTGAAAAGTGAAAACTGAGGTACCATTCAATCCAGCAGGCACACCACTGGGCCTCTCACCTGAGAAGACCAGGATCGAAAAGACACAGGCTGCAAATGCTGCACTGCAGCCTTATTCAAAATAGCCAAGATGGGAAGCAACCAAAATGTCCATCAACAGGTGAATGGATAAAGAAGAAGGAGTCCATGTACACAATGGAATATTAGCCACGGAAAACAATGAAACACTGCTCTTTGAGGCACCAGAGATGAGCCTGGAGATAATCACAAAACATGAGGTAAGTCGGAAAGCAAAAGACCTATATCCTATGATATCCCTTAGAGGCGTTATCTAATCACTGACACAAATGAACATATTTCCACAGAGAAAGACACTCACAGACTTAGAAAACCAACTATGCTCATCTAAAAGGAAAGGTGGGGGGAATGGATAAATGAGATTAGTGTTACTATACATATCCAAATACATATTATATACATATTTCAAAACGACCGACCATATAGCAAGGGAGGTCTACAGAACACTCTGTAATATTTTACATGGGAAGAGGATCTGTAGAGTAGACATATATAATGTACAAATGAACCAGATTGTGTACCCCTAGGACAAAGAATATTCTAGTCCATACCCCGATTAAAAAAATTAACAAAAACAAGAAGTAATGAGACCTAAACTTATGGGGGTTTCTCCTGGCACATTCCATTCTAATTTACAACCTAGGAACACGACTTCCAGAAAGGCTCTGCTGCCCTAGTACTCAGATTTGGGAATGGAGAAATGCTGCCTCCTTGTGGCCATTTCCCACAACAGCAGCTTTCAACCCACTGCTAAAGGTCACTAAATATTCACCAACTTGCCATTCTGTAAATGACACCTGCCCTCCAAATAAATCCTGGGATCAAAAATGGAGCAAAAATTTCAAAAGAGGGCAACCTTCCAAGAAGACAATTTCAAGAGCTATGTGGTACTCACAGCTTTTCCTTTAAAGAAGAGGAAAGAAAAAGGTGTGGGAAAATGATATATTTTAGGAATTTTTAAAGACATGCAAACCCAAATTACAAAAACCTATCAGCTCACAGCAGTCAGAATGGCCATCAGCAAAAATGTTTCAAAAAATAAATGCTGAAGGGACTGTGGAGGAATGCGTACACTCGGCCCTAAGGGGGACGTGGTAAGAGCCACTAATGAAAACACAATGGAAGTGCCTTGAAAAGGTAAACACTGAGCTACCCGTCAATCAGTCATACCCACTGCTGGGCCTATCCCCTGAGAAAATGAGAATCAAAACGTCACAGGCTGGCAATCCTGCACTCCAGCCATATTGACCATAGCCAACATTTGGAAGCAATGAAAATGTCCATCAACAGAGGAACGCACCAAGAAGAACTCTTCCATGTACACAATGTAATATTGCTCCAATAATAAATATAAGGTAAATTTAAAAGACAAACATAAGTAAGGAGACATCAGCATCTGTGGGTTTCTTCAGGCACATTCCACTCTAATTTATAACCGAGGAACACCACTGGCCGGAAGGCCTGTTGCCCTAGTACCAGCATGGGGAACGTAGAAAGACCGCCACCCTCTGGCCGTTACCTGCAAACGCAGGTTTAAGCCTGTGCTAATGGTCACCGCAAAATGTCTTCAGGGAGGTAATGGCGAGAAAATTTTAAAATTATGACATACATACTTTAAGAAAACACTTTGAAGAACTAAGCTGTACTCACAGCCTGAAAAATGAAAAGGATCTGCCTTAAAGCTCAGTTTTAATGGATCATGAGACACATGCAAATTCAGCCACAAAGACGTATCAGCTCACACCAGTCAGAATAACCATCAGTAAAAAACCACAAAGAATAAATGCTGAAGGTGCTGTGGAGAAATGCAAACCCTCCACTTTAAGTGGGATGTAACCTGGAGAGAGCCACTCATGAGAGCAGAGTGGAGGTGCCGTTAAAAGGTAAACATTGAGCTACCGTACGATCCAGAGGCTTATTCCTGGACCTATAACCTAAGAAGACAGAATTGGAAAGAAAGAGGCAGGCAAATCTGCATTGCACAGTATTACCATACCAAGATATGGAAGTCACCAAAAAGTCCACCGACAGATGGGTGGACAAAGAAGAACTGCTACATGTACAGATGGATTATGAGCTAGCGATAAAATGAAGCAATGCCATTTGCAGCACCATAGATGACTCTAGAAGTAATCACGCAACTTGGAATAAGTGAGAAAACGAAAGACACATATCCTATCATACCACATAGAGGTGTTACCTAAAAATTGATACAAACGAAGATACTTCCACAGAGAAAGGCAATCACAGATTCAGTACAAAAACTTAAGGTTCACCAAATGGAAAGGTGTGAGGATTGGGTACATTACCATATTGAGGTGAACAGAGATATACAAACACACGTGAAATATATAATCACCAAAGACCTACAGAATACCAAGAGAAGACTACTCAACATTGTGTCATAACCTACACGGGAAAAGATTCCAAAGAAGAATAGATATATGTATATGTGTGAAGGAACCACGTCTTGCACACCTAGACCAAACAAACCATTGTAATCGAATTTGCTGTGATAAAGAATAAAAATTTTGTTAAAAATACAAACAAGAAGGAATGACACATAAACTTAAAGGGCTTTTTCCCGGCACATTCCATTGTACTTTACAACCTAGAACACGACTTCCATTAAGGCTCTGTTGCCCTAGTGACCAGATTTGGTAAAGGAGAAATGCTGCCCCCTTGTGGCCGTTTCCCGCAAGAGCAGCTTTAAACCCACAGCTACTGGTCACTTAAAATTCACAAGGGCTCAGGGCTGTAAAGGACACCTGCCGTCAAAAATTGTGCTCAGGTGGGGAATGGACAAAAGAAATTCAAAACAGGCGAATGTTTCAAGAAGATAGTATGCAGAGGTAAGTATTCCTCACTCTCTTTAAACAAAAAAAACAGGAAAATGGGTAAAAGCTCAACCTCAGGAATTATTAGACTCATGCAATCTAATCAACCAAAAGGTTCCAACTCACACCTGTCGACTGACCGTCAGCAAAAAGTCTACCAACAATAAATGCTGACGGGGTTGTAGAGAACTGTGTAACCTCTAGGTGCTGGTGGGATGGAAAGTGGTTAACAGCCAATAATGACCGCCGAAAGGAACTGCGTTGAAAAGTGAAAACTGAGGTACCATTCAATCCAGCAGGCACACCACTGGGCCTCTCACCTGAGAAGACCAGGATCGAAAAGACACAGGCTGCAAATGCTGCACTGCAGCCTTATTCAAAATAGCCAAGATGGGAAGCAACCAAAATGTCCATCAACAGGTGAATGGATAAAGAAGAAGGAGTCCATGTACACAATGGAATATTAGCCACGGAAAACAATGAAACACTGCTCTTTGAGGCACCAGAGATGAGCCTGGAGATAATCACAAAACATGAGGTAAGTCGGAAAGCAAAAGACCTATATCCTATGATATCCCTTAGAGGCGTTATCTAATCACTGACACAAATGAACATATTTCCACAGAGAAAGACACTCACAGACTTAGAAAACCAACTATGCTCATCTAAAAGGAAAGGTGGGGGGAATGGATAAATGAGATTAGTGTTACTATACATATCCAAATACATATTATATACATATTTCAAAACGACCGACCATATAGCAAGGGAGGTCTACAGAACACTCTGTAATATTTTACATGGGAAGAGGATCTGTAGACTAGACATATATAATGTACAAATGAACCAGATTGTGTACCCCTAGGACAAACAATATTCTAGTCCATACCCCGATTAAAAAAATTAACAAAAACAAGAAGTAATGAGACCTAAACTTATGGGGGTTTCTCCTGGCACATTCCATTCTAATTTACAACCTAGGAACACGACTTCCAGAAAGGCTCTGCTGCCCTAGTACTCAGATTTGGGAATGGAGAAATGCTGCCTCCTTGTGGCCATTTCCCACAACAGCAGCTTTCAACCCACTGCTAAAGGTCACTAAATATTCACCAACTTGCCATTCTGTAAATGACACCTGCCCTCCAAATAAATCCTGGGATCAAAAATGGAGCAAAAATTTCAAAAGAGGGCAACCTTCCAAGAAGACAATTTCAAGAGCTATGTGGTACTCACAGCTTTTCCTTTAAAGAAGAGGAAAGAAAAAGGTGTGGGAAAATGATATATTTTAGGAATTTTTAAAGACATGCAAACCCAAATTACAAAAACCTATCAGCTCACAGCAGTCAGAATGGCCATCAGCAAAAATGTTTCAAAAAATAAATGCTGAAGGGACTGTGGAGGAATGCGTACACTCGGCCCTAAGGGGGACGTGGTAAGAGCCACTAATGAAAACACAATGGAAGTGCCTTGAAAAGGTAAACACTGAGCTACCCGTCAATCAGTCATACCCACTGCTGGGCCTATCCCCTGAGAAAATGAGAATCAAAACGTCACAGGCTGGCAATCCTGCACTCCAGCCATATTGACCATAGCCAACATTTGGAAGCAATGAAAATGTCCATCAACAGAGGAACGCACCAAGAAGAACTCTTCCATGTACACAATGTAATATTGCTCCAATAATAAATATAAGGTAAATTTAAAAGACAAACATAAGTAAGGAGACATCAGCATTTGTGGGTTTCTTCAGGCACATTCCACTCTAATTTATAACCGAGGAACACCACTGGCCGGAAGGCCTGTTGCCCTAGTACCAGCATGGGGAACGTAGAAAGACCACCACCCTCTGGCCGTTACCTGCAAACGCAGGTTTAAGCCTGTGCTAATGGTCACCGCAAAATGTCTTCAGGGAGGTAATGGCCAAAAAATTTTAAAATTATGACATACATACTTTAAGAAAACACTTTGAAGAACTAAGCGGTACTCACAGCCTGAAAAATGAAAAGGACCTGCCTTAAAGCTCAGTTTTAATGGATCATGAGACACATGCAAATTCAGCCACAAAGACGTTTCAGCTCACACCAGTCAGAATAACCATCAGTAAAAAACCACAAAGAATAAATGCTGAAGGTGCTGTGGAGAAATGCAAACCCTCCACTTTAAGTGGGATGTAACCTGGAGAGAGCCACTCATGAGAGCAGAGTGGAGGTGCCGTTAAAAGGTAAACATTGAGCTACCGTACGATCCAGAGGTTTATTCCTGGACCTATAACCTAAGAAGACAGAATTGGAAAGAAAGAGGCAGGCAAATCTGCATTGCACAGTATTACCATAGCCAAGATATGGAAGTCACCAAAAAGTCCACCGACAGATGGGTGGACAAAGAAGAACTGCTACATGTACAGATGGATTATGAGCTAGCGATAAAATGAAGCAATGCCATTTGCAGCACCATAGATGACTCTAGAAGTAATCACGCAACTTGGAGTAAGTGAGAAAACGAAAGACCCATATCCTATCATACCACATAGAGGTGTTACCTAAAAATTGATACAAACGAAGATACTTCCACAGAGAAAGGCAATCACAGATTCAGTAAAAAACTTAATGTTCACCAAATGGAAGCGTGTGAGGATTGGGTACATTACCATATTGAGGTGAACAGAGATATAGAAACACACGTGAAATATATAATCACCAAAGACCTACAGAATACCAAGAGAAGACTACTCAACATTGTGTCATAACCTACACGGGAAAAGATTCCAAAGAAGAATAGATATATGTATATGTGTGAAGGAACCACGTCTTGCACACATAGACCAAACAAACCATTGTAATCGAATTTGCTGTGATAAAGAATAAAAATTTTGTTAAAAATACAAACAAGAAGGAATGACACATACACTTAAAGGGCTTTTTCCCGGCACATTCCATTGTACTTTACAACCTAGAACACGACTTCCATTAAGGCTCTGTTGCCCTAGTGACCAGATTTGGTAAAGGAGAAATGCTGCCCCCTTGTGGCCGTTTCCCGCAAGAGCAGCTTTAAACCCACAGCTACTGGTCACTTAAAATTCACAAGGGCTCAGGGCTGTAAAGGACACCTTCCGTCAAAAATTGTGCTCAGGTGGGGAATGGACAAAAGAAATTCAAAACAGGCGAATGTTTCAAGAAGATAGTATGCAGAGGTAAGTATTCCTCACTCTCTTTAAACAAAAAAACAGGAAAATGGGTAAAAGCTCAACCTCAGGAATTATTAGACTCATGCAATCTAATCAACCAAAAGGTTTCAACTCACACCTGTCGACTGACCGTCAGCAAAAAGTCTACCAACAATAAATGCTGACGGGGTTGTAGAGAACTGTGTAACCTCTAGGTGCTGGTGGGAAGGAAAGTGGTTAACAGCCAATAATGACTACCGAAAGGAACTGCGTTGAAAAGTGAAAACTGAGGTACCATTCAATCCAGCAGGCACACCACTGGGCCTCTCACCTGAGAAGACCAGGATCGAAAAGACACAGGCTGCAAATGCTGCACTGCAGCCTTATTCAAAATAGCCAAGATGGGAAGCAACCAAAATGTCCATCAACAGGTGAATGGATAAAGAAGAAGGAGTCCATGTACACAATGGAATATTAGCCACGGAAAACAATGAAACACTGCTCTTTGAGGCACCAGAGATGAGCCTGGAGATAATCACAAAACATGAGGTAAGTCGGAAAGCAAAAGACCTATATCCTATGATATCCCTTAGAGGCGTTATCTAATCACTGACACAAATGAACATATTTCCACAGAGAAAGACACTCACAGACTTAGAAAACCAACTATGCTCATCTAAAAGGAAAGGTGGGGGGAATGGATAAATGAGATTAGTGTTACTATACATATCCAAATACATATTATATACATATTTCAAAACGACCGACCATATAGCAAGGGAGGTCTACAGAACACTCTGTAATATTTTACATGGGAAGAGGATCTGTAGAGTAGACATATATAATGTACAAATGAACCAGATTGTGTACCCCTAGGACAAACAATATTCTAGTCCATACCCCGATTAAAAAAATTAACAAAAACAAGAAGTAATGAGACCTAAACTTATGGGGGTTTCTCCTGGCACATTCCATTCTAATTTACAACCTAGGAACACGACTTCCAGAAAGGCTCTGCTGCCCTAGTACTCAGATTTGGGAATGGAGAAATGCTGCCTCCTTGTGGCCATTTCCCACAACAGCAGCTTTCAACCCACTGCTAAAGGTCACTAAATATTCACCAACTTGCCATTCTGTAAATGACACCTGCCCTCCAAATAAATCCTGGGATCAAAAATGGAGCAAAAATTTCAAAAGAGGGCAACCTTCCAAGAAGACAATTTCAAGAGCTATGTGGTACTCACAGCTTTTCCTTTAAAGAAGAGGAAAGAAAAAGGTGTGGGAAAATGATATATTTTAGGAATTTTTAAAGACATGCAAACCCAAATTACAAAAACCTATCAGCTCACAGCAGTCAGAATGGCCATCAGCAAAAATGTTTCAAAAAATAAATGCTGAAGGGACTGTGGAGGAATGCGTACACTCGGCCCTAAGGGGGACGTGGTAAGAGCCACTAATGAAAACACAATGGAAGTGCCTTGAAAAGGTAAACACTGAGCTACCCGTCAATCAGTCATACCCACTGCTGGGCCTATCCCCTGAGAAAATGAGAATCAAAACGTCACAGGCTGGCAATCCTGCACTCCAGCCATATTGACCATAGCCAACATTTGGAAGCAATGAAAATGTCCATCAACAGAGGAACGCACCAAGAAGAACTCTTCCATGTACACAATGTAATATTGCTCCAATAATAAATATAAGGTAAATTTAAAAGACAAACATAAGTAAGGAGACATCAGCATCTGTGGGTTTCTTCAGGCACATTCCACTCTAATTTATAACCGAGGAACACCACTGGCCGGAAGGCCTGTTGCCCTAGTACCAGCATGGGGAACGTAGAAAGACCACCACCCTCTGGCCGTTACCTGCAAACGCAGGTTTAAGCCTGTGCTAATGGTCACCGCAAAATGTCTTCAGGGAGGTAATGGCGAGAAAATTTTAAAATTATGACATACATACTTTAAGAAAACACTTTGAAGAACTAAGCTGTACTCACAGCCTGAAAAATGAAAAGGATCTGCCTTAAAGCTCAGTTTTAATGGATCATGAGACACATGCAAATTCAGCCACAAAGACGTATCAGCTCACACCAGTCAGAATAACCATCAGTAAAAAACCACAAAGAATAAATGCTGAAGGTGCTGTGGAGAAATGCAAACCCTCCACTTTAAGTGGGATGTAACCTGGAGAGAGCCACTCATGAGAGCAGAGTGGAGGTGCCGTTAAAAGGTAAACATTGAGCTACCGTACGATCCTGAGGTTTATTCCTGGACCTATAACCTAAGAAGACAGAATTGGAAAGAAAGAGGCAGGCAAATCTGCATTGCACAGTATTACCATAGCCAAGATATGGAAGTCACCAAAAAGTCCACCGACAGATGGGTGGACAAAGAAGAACTGCTACATGTACAGATGGATTATGAGCTAGCGATAAAATGAAGCAATGCCATTTGCAGCACCATAGATGACTCTAGAAGTAATCACGCAACTTGGAGTAAGTGAGAAAACGAAAGACCCATATCCTATCATACCACATAGAGGTGTTACCTAAAAATTGATACAAACGAAGATACTTCCACAGAGGAAGGCAATCACCGATTCAGTACAAAAACTTAAGGTTCACCAAATGGAAAGGTGTGAGGATTGGGTACATTACCATATTGAGGTGAACAGAGATATACAAACACACGTGAAATATATAATCACCAAAGACCTACAGAATACCAAGAGAAGACTACTCAACATTGTGTCATAACCTACACGGGAAAAGATTCCAAAGAAGAATAGATATATGTATATGTGTGAAGGAACCACGTCTTGCACACCTAGACCAAACAAACCATTGTAATCGAATTTGCTGTGATAAAGAATAAAAATTTTGTTAAAAATACAAACAAGAAGGAATGACACATACACTTAAAGGGCTTTTTCCCGGCACATTCCATTGTACTTTACAACCTAGAACACGACTTCCATTAAGGCTCTGTTGCCCTAGTGACCAGATTTGGTAAAGGAGAAATGCTGCCCCCTTGTGGCCGTTTCCCGCAAGAGCAGCTTTAAACCCACAGCTACTGGTCACTTAAAATTCACAAGGGCTCAGGGCTGTAAAGGACACCTGCCGTCAAAAATTGTGCTCAGGTGGGGAATGGACAAAAGAAATTCAAAACAGGCGAATGTTTCAAGAAGATAGTATGCAGAGGTAAGTATTCCTCACTCTCTTTAAACAAAAAAACAGGAAAATGGGTAAAAGCTCAACCTCAGGAATTATTAGACTCATGCAATCTAATCAACCAAAAGGTTTCAACTCACACCTGTCGACTGACCGTCAGCAAAAAGTCTACCAACAATAAATGCTGACGGGGTTGTAGAGAACTGTGTAACCTCTAGGTGCTGGTGGGAAGGAAAGTGGTTAACAGCCAATAATGACTACCGAAAGGAACTGCGTTGAAAAGTGAAAACTGAGGTACCATTCAATCCAGCAGGCACACCACTGGGCCTCTCACCTGAGAAGACCAGGATCGAAAAGACACAGGCTGCAAATGCTGCACTGCAGCCTTATTCAAAATAGCCAAGATGGGAAGCAACCAAAATGTCCATCAACAGGTGAATGGATAAAGAAGAAGGAGTCCATGTACACAATGGAATATTAGCCATGGAAAACAATGAAACACTGCTCTTTGAGGCACCAGAGATGAGCCTGGAGATAATCACAAAACATGAGGTAAGTCGGAAAGCAAAAGACCTATATCCTATGATATCCCTTAGAGGCGTTATCTAATCACTGACACAAATGAACATATTTCCACAGAGAAAGACACTCACAGACTTAGAAAACCAACTATGCTCATCTAAAAGGAAAGGTGGGGGGAATGGATAAATGAGATTAGTGTTACTATACATATCCAAATACATATTATATACATATTTCAAAACGACCGACCATATAGCAAGGGAGGTCTACAGAACACTCTGTAATATTTTACATGGGAAGAGGATCTGTAGACTAGACATATATAATGTACAAATGAACCAGATTGTGTACCCCTAGGACAAACAATATTCTAGTCCTTACCCCGATTAAAAAAATTAACAAAAACAAGAAGTAATGAGACCTAAACTTATGGGGGTTTCTCCTGGCACATTCCATTCTAATTTACAACCTAGGAACACGACTTCCAGAAAGGCTCTGCTGCCCTAGTACTCAGATTTGGGAATGGAGAAATGCTGCCTCCTTGTGGCCATTTCCCACAACAGCAGCTTTCAACCCACTGCTAAAGGTCACTAAATATTCACCAACTTGCCATTCTGTAAATGACACCTGCCCTCCAAATAAATCCTGGGATCAAAAATGGAGCAAAAATTTCAAAAGAGGGCAACCTTCCAAGAAGACAATTTCAAGAGCTATGTGGTACTCACAGCTTTTCCTTTAAAGAAGAGGAAAGAAAAAGGTGTGGGAAAATGATATATTTTAGGAATTTTTAAAGACATGCAAACCCAAATTACAAAAACCTATCAGCTCACAGCAGTCAGAATGGCCATCAGCAAAAATGTTTCAAAAAATAAATGCTGAAGGGACTGTGGAGGAATGCGTACACTCGGCCCTAAGAGGGACGTGGTAAGAGCCACTAATGAAAACACAATGGAAGTGCCTTGAAAAGGTAAACACTGAGCTACCCGTCAATCAGTCATACCCACTGCTGGGCCTATCCCCTGAGAAAATGAGAATCAAAACGTCACAGGCTGGCAATCCTGCACTCCAGCCATATTGACCATAGCCAACATTTGGAAGCAATGAAAATGTCCATCAACAGAGGAACGCACCAAGAAGAACTGTTCCATGTACACAATGTAATATTGCTCCAATAATAAATATAAGGTAAATTTAAAAGACAAACATAAGTAAGGAGACATCAGCATCTGTGGGTTTCTTCAGGCACATTCCACTCTAATTTATAACCGAGGAACACCACTGGCCGGAAGGCCTGTTGCCCTAGTACCAGCATGGGGAACGTAGAAAGACCACCACCCTCTGGCCGTTACCTGCAAACGCAGGTTTAAGCCTGTGCTAATGGTCACCGCAAAATGTCTTCAGGGAGGTAATGGCCAAAAAATTTTAAAATTATGACATACATACTTTAAGAAAACACTTTGAAGAACTAAGCGGTACTCACAGCCTGAAAAATGAAAAGGACCTGCCTTAAAGCTCAGTTTTAATGGATCATGAGACACATGCAAATTCAGCCACAAAGACGTATCAGCTCACACCAGTCAGAATAACCATCAGTAAAAAACCACAAAGAATAAATGCTGAAGGTGCTGTGGAGAAATGCAAACCCTCCACTTTAAGTGGGATGTAACCTGGAGAGAGCCACTCATGAGAGCAGAGTGGAGGTGCCGTTAAAAGGTAAACATTGAGCTACCGTACGATCCAGAGGTTTATTCCTGGACCTATAACCTAAGAAGACAGAATTGGAAAGAAAGAGGCAGGCAAATCTGCATTGCACAGTATTACCATAGCCAAGATATGGAAGTCACCAAAAAGTCCACCGACAGATGGGTGGACAAAGAAGAACTGCTACATGTACAGATGGATTATGAGCTAGCGATAAAATGAAGCAATGCCATTTGCAGCACCATAGATGACTCTAGAAGTAATCACGCAACTTGGAGTAAGTGAGAAAACGAAAGACCCATATCCTATCATACCACATAGAGGTGTTACCTAAAAATTGATACAAACGAAGATACTTCCACAGAGAAAGGCAATCACAGATTCAGTAAAAAACTTAATGTTCACCAAATGGAAACGTGTGAGGATTGGGTACATTACCATATTGAGGTGAACAGAGATATAGAAACACACGTGAAATATATAATCACCAAAGACCTACAGAATACCAAGAGAAGACTACTCAACATTGTGTCATAACCTACACGGGAAAAGATTCCAAAGAAGAATAGATATATGTATATGTGTGAAGGAACCACGTCTTGCACACCTAGACCAAACAAACCATTGTAATCGAATTTGCTGTGATAAAGAATAAAAATTTTGTTAAAAATACAAACAAGAAGGAATGACACATACACTTAAAGGGCTTTTTCCCGGCACATTCCATTGTACTTTACAACCTAGAACACGACTTCCATTAAGGCTCTGTTGCCCTAGTGACCAGATTTGGTAAAGGAGAAATGCTGCCCCCTTGTGGCCGTTTCCCGCAAGAGCAGCTTTAAACCCACAGCTACTGGTCACTTAAAATTCACAAGGGCTCAGGGCTGTAAAGGACACCTGCCGTCAAAAATTGTGCTCAGGTGGGGAATGGACAAAAGAAATTCAAAACAGGCGAATGTTTCAAGAAGATAGTATGCAGAGGTAAGTATTCCTCACTCTCTTTAAACAAAAAAACAGGAAAATGGGTAAAAGCTCAACCTCAGGAATTATTAGATTCATGCAATCTAATCAACCAAAAGGTTTCAACTCACACCTGTCGACTGACCGTCAGCAAAAAGTCTACCAACAATAAATGCTGACGGGGTTGTAGAGAACTGTGTAACCTCTAGGTGCTGGTGGGAAGGAAAGTGGTTAACAGCCAATAATGACTACCGAAAGGAACTGCGTTGAAAAGTGAAAACTGAGGTACCATTCAATCCAGCAGGCACACCACTGGGCCTCTCACCTGAGAAGACCAGGATCGAAAAGACACAGGCTGCAAATGCTGCACTGCAGCCTTATTCAAAATAGCCAAGATGGGAAGCAACCAAAATGTCCATCAACAGGTGAATGGATAAAGAAGAAGGAGTCCATGTACACAATGGAATATTAGCCACGGAAAACAATGAAACACTGCTCTTTGAGGCACCAGAGATGAGCCTGGAGATAATCACAAAACATGAGGTAAGTCGGAAAGCAAAAGACCTATATCCTATGATATCCCTTAGAGGCGTTATCTAATCACTGACACAAATGAACATATTTCCACAGAGAAAGACACTCACAGACTTAGAAAACCAACTATGCTCATCTAAAAGGAAAGGTGGGGGGAATGGATAAATGAGATTAGTGTTACTATACATATCCAAATACATATTATATACATATTTCAAAACGACCGACCATATAGCAAGGGAGGTCTACAGAACACTCTGTAATATTTTACATGTGAAGAGGATCTGTAGACTAGACATATATAATGTACAAATGAACCAGATTGTGTACCCCTAGGACAAACAATATTCTAGTCCTTACCCCGATTAAAAAAATTAACAAAAACAAGAAGTAATGAGACCTAAACTTATGGGGGTTTCTCCTGGCACATTCCATTCTAATTTACAACCTAGGAACACGACTTCCAGAAAGGCTCTGCTGCCCTAGTACTCAGATTTGGGAATGGAGAAATGCTGCCTCCTTGTGGCCATTTCCCACAACAGCAGCTTTCAACCCACTGCTAAAGGTCACTAAATATTCACCAACTTGCCATTCTGTAAATGACACCTGCCCTCCAAATAAATCCTGGGATCAAAAATGGAGCAAAAATTTCAAAAGAGGGCAACCTTCCAAGAAGACAATTTCAAGAGCTATGTGGTACTCACAGCTTTTCCTTTAAAGAAGAGGAAAGAAAACGGTGTGGGAAAATGATATATTTTAGGAATTTTTAAAGACATGCAAACCCAAATTACAAAAACCTATCAGCTCACAGCAGTCAGAATGGCCATCAGCAAAAATGTTTCAAAAAATAAATGCTGAAGGGACTGTGGAGGAATGCGTACACTCGGCCCTAAGGGGGACGTGGTAAGAGCCACTAATGAAAACACAATGGAAGTGCCTTGAAAAGGTAAACACTGAGCTACCCGTCAATCAGTCATACCCACTGCTGGGCCTATCCCCTGAGAAAATGAGAATCAAAACGTCACAGGCTGGCAATCCTGCACTCCAGCCATATTGACCATAGCCAACATTTGGAAGCAATGAAAATGTCCATCAACAGAGGAACGCACCAAGAAGAACTCTTCCATGTACACAATGTAATATTGCTCCAATAATAAATATAAGGTAAATTTAAAAGACAAACATAAGTAAGGAGACATCAGCATTTGTGGGTTTCTTCAGGCACATTCCACTCTAATTTATAACCGAGGAACACCACTGGCCGGAAGGCCTGTTGCCCTAGTACCAGCATGGGGAACGTAGAAAGACCGCCACCCTCTGGCCGTTACCTGCAAACGCAGGTTTAAGCCTGTGCTAATGGTCACCGCAAAATGTCTTCAGGGAGGTAATGGCCAAAAAATTTTAAAATTATGACATACATACTTTAAGAAAACACTTTGAAGAACTAAGCGGTACTCACAGCCTGAAAAATGAAAAGGACCTGCCTTAAAGCTCAGTTTTAATGGATCATGAGACACATGCAAATTCAGCCACAAAGACGTATCAGCTCACACCAGTCAGAATAACCATCAGTAAAAAACCACAAAGAATAAATGCTGAAGGTGCTGTGGAGAAATGCAAACCCTCCACTTTAAGTGGGATGTAACCTGGAGAGAGCCACTCATGAGAGCAGAGTGGAGGTGCCGTTAAAAGGTAAACATTGAGCTACCGTACGATCCAGAGGTTTATTCCTGGACCTATAACCTAAGAAGACAGAATTGGAAAGAAAGAGGCAGGCAAATCTGCATTGCACAGTATTACCATAGCCAAGATATGGAAGTCACCAAAAAGTCCACCGACAGATGGGTGGACAAAGAAGAACTGCTACATGTACAGATGGATTATGAGCTAGCGATAAAATGAAGCAATGCCATTTGCAGCACCATAGATGACTCTAGAAGTAATCACGCAACTTGGAGTAAGTGAGAAAACGAAAGACCCATATCCTATCATACCACATAGAGGTGTTACCTAAAAATTGATACAAACGAAGATACTTCCACAGAGGAAGGCAATCACCGATTCAGTACAAAAACTTAAGGTTCACCAAATGGAAACGTGTGAGGATTGGGTACATTACCATATTGAGGTGAACAGAGATATACAAACACACGTGAAATATATAATCACCAAAGACCTACAGAATACCAAGAGAAGACTACTCAACATTGTGTCATAACCTACACGGGAAAAGATTCCAAAGAAGAATAGATATATGTATATGTGTGAAGGAACCACGTCTTGCACACCTAGACCAAACAAACCATTGTAATCGAATTTGCTGTGATAAAGAATAAAAATTTTGTTAAAAATACAAACAAGAAGGAATGACACATAAACTTAAAGGGCTTTTTCCCGGCACATTCCATTGTAATTTACAACCTAGAACACGACTTCCATTAAGGCTCTGTTGCCCTAGTGACCAGATTTGGTAAAGGAGAAATGCTGCCCCCTTGTGGCCGTTTCCCGCAAGAGCAGCTTTAAACCCACAGCTACTGGTCACTTAAAATTCACAAGGGCTCAGGGCTGTAAAGGACACCTTCCGTCAAAAATTGTGCTCAGGTGGGGAATGGACAAAAGAAATTCAAAACAGGCGAATGTTTCAAGAAGATAGTATGCAGAGGTAAGTATTCCTCACTCTCTTTAAACAAAAAAACAGGAAAATGGGTAAAAGCTCAACCTCAGGAATTATTAGACTCATGCAATCTAATCAACCAAAAGGTTCCAACTCACACCTGTCGACTGACCGTCAGCAAAAAGTCTACCAACAATAAATGCTGACGGGGTTGTAGAGAACTGTGTAACCTCTAGGTGCTGGTGGGATGGAAAGTGGTTAACAGCCAATAATGACCGCCGAAAGGAACTGCGTTGAAAAGTGAAAACTGAGGTACCATTCAATCCAGCAGGCACACCACTGGGCCTCTCACCTGAGAAGACCAGGATCGAAAAGACACAGGCTGCAAATGCTGCACTGCAGCCTTATTCAAAATAGCCAAGATGGGAAGCAACCAAAATGTCCATCAACAGGTGAATGGATAAAGAAGAAGGAGTCCATGTACACAATGGAATATTAGCCACGGAAAACAATGAAACACTGCTCTTTGAGGCACCAGAGATGAGCCTGGAGATAATCACAAAACATGAGGTAAGTCGGAAAGCAAAAGACCTATATCCTATGATATCCCTTAGAGGCGTTATCTAATCACTGACACAAATGAACATATTTCCACAGAGAAAGACACTCACAGACTTAGAAAACCAACTATGCTCATCTAAAAGGAAAGGTGGGGGGAATGGATAAATGAGATTAGTGTTACTATACATATCCAAATACATATTATATACATATTTCAAAACGACCGACCATATAGCAAGGGAGGTCTACAGAACACTCTGTAATATTTTACATGGGAAGAGGATCTGTAGAGTAGACATATATAATGTACAAATGAACCAGATTGTGTACCCCTAGGACAAACAATATTCTAGTCCATACCCCGATTAAAAAAATTAACAAAAACAAGAAGTAATGAGACCTAAACTTATGGGGGTTTCTCCTGGCACATTCCATTCTAATTTACAACCTAGGAACACGACTTCCAGAAAGGCTCTGCTGCCCTAGTACTCAGATTTGGGAATGGAGAAATGCTGCCTCCTTGTGGCCATTTCCCACAACAGCAGCTTTCAACCCACTGCTAAAGGTCACTAAATATTCACCAACTTGCCATTCTGTAAATGACACCTGCCCTCCAAATAAATCCTGGGATCAAAAATGGAGCAAAAATTTCAAAAGAGGGCAACCTTCCAAGAAGACAATTTCAAGAGCTATGTGGTACTCACAGCTTTTCCTTTAAAGAAGAGGAAAGAAAAAGGTGTGGGAAAATGATATATTTTAGGAATTTTTAAAGACATGCAAACCCAAATTACAAAAACCTATCAGCTCACAGCAGTCAGAATGGCCATCAGCAAAAATGTTTCAAAAAATAAATGCTGAAGGGACTGTGGAGGAATGCGTACACTCGGCCCTAAGGGGGACGTGGTAAGAGCCACTAATGAAAACACAATGGAAGTGCCTTGAAAAGGTAAACACTGAGCTACCCGTCAATCAGTCATACCCACTGCTGGGCCTATCCCCTGAGAAAATGAGAATCAAAACGTCACAGGCTGGCAATCCTGCACTCCAGCCATATTGACCATAGCCAACATTTGGAAGCAATGAAAATGTCCATCAACAGAGGAACGCACCAAGAAGAACTCTTCCATGTACACAATGTAATATTGCTCCAATAATAAATATAAGGTAAATTTAAAAGACAAACATAAGTAAGGAGACATCAGCATCTGTGGGTTTCTTCAGGCACATTCCACTCTAATTTATAACCGAGGAACACCACTGGCCGGAAGGCCTGTTGCCCTAGTACCAGCATGGGGAACGTAGAAAGACCGCCACCCTCTGGCCGTTACCTGCAAACGCAGGTTTAAGCCTGTGCTAATGGTCACCGCAAAATGTCTTCAGGGAGGTAATGGCCAAAAAATTTTAAAATTATGACATACATACTTTAAGAAAACACTTTGAAGAACTAAGCGGTACTCACAGCCTGAAAAATGAAAAGGACCTGCCTTAAAGCTCAGTTTTAATGGATCATGAGACACATGCAAATTCAGCCACAAAGACGTATCAGCTCACACCAGTCAGAATAACCATCAGTAAAAAACCACAAAGAATAAATGCTGAAGGTGCTGTGGAGAAATGCAAACCCTCCACTTTAAGTGGGATGTAACCTGGAGAGAGCCACTCATGAGAGCAGAGTGGAGGTGCCGTTAAAAGGTAAACATTGAGCTACCGTACGATCCAGAGGTTTATTCCTGGACCTATAACCTAAGAAGACAGAATTGGAAAGAAAGAGGCAGGCAAATCTGCATTGCACAGTATTACCATAGCCAAGATATGGAAGTCACCAAAAAGTCCACCGACAGATGGGTGGACAAAGAAGAACTGCTACATGTACAGATGGATTATGAGCTAGCGATAAAATGAAGCAATGCCATTTGCAGCACCATAGATGACTCTAGAAGTAATCACGCAACTTGGAGTAAGTGAGAAAACGAAAGACCCATATCCTATCATACCACATAGAGGTGTTACCTAAAAATTGATACAAACGAAGATACTTCCACAGAGGAAGGCAATCACCGATTCAGTACAAAAACTTAAGGTTCACCAAATGGAAACGTGTGAGGATTGGGTACATTACCATATTGAGGTGAACAGAGATATACAAACACACGTGAAATATATAATCACCAAAGACCTACAGAATACCAAGAGAAGACTACTCAACATTGTGTCATAACCTACACGGGAAAAGATTCCAAAGAAGAATAGATATATGTATATGTGTGAAGGAACCACGTCTTGCACACCTAGACCAAACAAACCATTGTAATCGAATTTGCTGTGATAAAGAATAAAAATTTTGTTAAAAATACAAACAAGAAGGAATGACACATAAACTTAAAGGGCTTTTTCCCGGCACATTCCATTGTAATTTACAACCTAGAACACGACTTCCATTAAGGCTCTGTTGCCCTAGTGACCAGATTTGGTAAAGGAGAAATGCTGCCCCCTTGTGGCCGTTTCCCGCAAGAGCAGCTTTAAACCCACAGCTACTGGTCACTTAAAATTCACAAGGGCTCAGGGCTGTAAAGGACACCTTCCGTCAAAAATTGTGCTCAGGTGGGGAATGGACAAAAGAAATTCAAAACAGGCAAATGTTTCAAGAAGATAGTATGCAGAGGTAAGTATTCCTCACTCTCTTTAAACAAAAAAAACAGGAAAATGGGTAAAAGCTCAACCTCAGGAATTATTAGACTCATGCAATCTAATCAACCAAAAGGTTCCAACTCACACCTGTCGACTGACCGTCAGCAAAAAGTCTACCAACAATAAATGCTGACGGGGTTGTAGAGAACTGTGTAACCTCTAGGTGCTGGTGGGAAGGAAAGTGGTTAACAGCCAATAATGACTACCGAAAGGAACTGCGTTGAAAAGTGAAAACTGAGGTACCATTCAATCCAGCAGGCACACCACTGGGCCTCTCACCTGAGAAGACCAGGATCGAAAAGACACAGGCTGCAAATGCTGCACTGCAGCCTTATTCAAAATAGCCAAGATGGGAAGCAACCAAAATGTCCATCAACAGGTGAATGGATAAAGAAGAAGGAGTCCATGTACACAATGGAATATTAGCCACGGAAAACAATGAAACACTGCTCTTTGAGGCACCAGAGATGAGCCTGGAGATAATCACAAAACATGAGGTAAGTCGGAAAGCAAAAGACCTATATCCTATGATATCCCTTAGAGGCGTTATCTAATCACTGACACAAATGAACATATTTCCACAGAGAAAGACACTCACAGACTTAGAAAACCAACTATGCTCATCTAAAAGGAAAGGTGGGGGGAATGGATAAATGAGATTAGTGTTACTATACATATCCAAATACATATTATATACATATTTCAAAACGACCGACCATATAGCAAGGGAGGTCTACAGAACACTCTGTAATATTTTACATGGGAAGAGGATCTGTAGAGTAGACATATATAATGTACAAATGAACCAGATTGTGTACCCCTAGGACAAACAATATTCTAGTCCATACCCCGATTAAAAAAATTAACAAAAACAAGAAGTAATGAGACCTAAACTTATGGGGGTTTCTCCTGGCACATTCCATTCTAATTTACAACCTAGGAACACGACTTCCAGAAAGGCTCTGCTGCCCTAGTACTCAGATTTGGGAATGGAGAAATGCTGCCTCCTTGTGGCCATTTCCCACAACAGCAGCTTTCAACCCACTGCTAAAGGTCACTAAATATTCACCAACTTGCCATTCTGTAAATGACACCTGCCCTCCAAATAAATCCTGGGATCAAAAATGGAGCAAAAATTTCAAAAGAGGGCAACCTTCCAAGAAGACAATTTCAAGAGCTATGTGGTACTCACAGCTTTTCCTTTAAAGAAGAGGAAAGAAAAAGGTGTGGGAAAATGATATATTTTAGGAATTTTTAAAGACATGCAAACCCAAATTACAAAAACCTATCAGCTCACAGCAGTCAGAATGGCCATCAGCAAAAATGTTTCAAAAAATAAATGCTGAAGGGACTGTGGAGGAATGCGTACACTCGGCCCTAAGGGGGACGTGGTAAGAGCCACTAATGAAAACACAATGGAAGTGCCTTGAAAAGGTAAACACTGAGCTACCCGTCAATCAGTCATACCCACTGCTGGGCCTATCCCCTGAGAAAATGAGAATCAAAACGTCACAGGCTGGCAATCCTGCACTCCAGCCATATTGACCATAGCCAACATTTGGAAGCAATGAAAATGTCCATCAACAGAGGAACGCACCAAGAAGAACTCTTCCATGTACACAATGTAATATTGCTCCAATAATAAATATAAGGTAAATTTAAAAGACAAACATAAGTAAGGAGACATCAGCATCTGTGGGTTTCTTCAGGCACATTCCACTCTAATTTATAACCGAGGAACACCACTGGCCGGAAGGCCTGTTGCCCTAGTACCAGCATGGGGAACGTAGAAAGACCACCACCCTCTGGCCGTTACCTGCAAACGCAGGTTTAAGCCTGTGCTAATGGTCACCGCAAAATGTCTTCAGGGAGGTAATGGCGAGAAAATTTTAAAATTATGACATACATACTTTAAGAAAACACTTTGAAGAACTAAGCTGTACTCACAGCCTGAAAAATGAAAAGGATCTGCCTTAAAGCTCAGTTTTAATGGATCATGAGACACATGCAAATTCAGCCACAAAGACGTATCAGCTCACACCAGTCAGAATAACCATCAGTAAAAAACCACAAAGAATAAATGCTGAAGGTGCTGTGGAGAAATGCAAACCCTCCACTTTAAGTGGGATGTAACCTGGAGAGAGCCACTCATGAGAGCAGAGTGGAGGTGCCGTTAAAAGGTAAACATTGAGCTACCGTACGATCCTGAGGTTTATTCCTGGACCTATAACCTAAGAAGACAGAATTGGAAAGAAAGAGGCAGGCAAATCTGCATTGCACAGTATTACCATAGCCAAGATATGGAAGTCACCAAAAAGTCCACCGACAGATGGGTGGACAAAGAAGAACTGCTACATGTACAGATGGATTATGAGCTAGCGATAAAATGAAGCAATGCCATTTGCAGCACCATAGATGACTCTAGAAGTAATCACGCAACTTGGAGTAAGTGAGAAAACGAAAGACCCATATCCTATCATACCACATAGAGGTGTTACCTAAAAATTGATACAAACGAAGATACTTCCACAGAGGAAGGCAATCACCGATTCAGTACAAAAACTTAAGGTTCACCAAATGGAAAGGTGTGAGGATTGGGTACATTACCATATTGAGGTGAACAGAGATATACAAACACACGTGAAATATATAATCACCAAAGACCTACAGAATACCAAGAGAAGACTACTCAACATTGTGTCATAACCTACACGGGAAAAGATTCCAAAGAAGAATAGATATATGTATATGTGTGAAGGAACCACGTCTTGCACACCTAGACCAAACAAACCATTGTAATCGAATTTGCTGTGATAAAGAATAAAAATTTTGTTAAAAATACAAACAAGAAGGAATGACACATACACTTAAAGGGCTTTTTCCCGGCACATTCCATTGTACTTTACAACCTAGAACACGACTTCCATTAAGGCTCTGTTGCCCTAGTGACCAGATTTGGTAAAGGAGAAATGCTGCCCCCTTGTGGCCGTTTCCCGCAAGAGCAGCTTTAAACCCACAGCTACTGGTCACTTAAAATTCACAAGGGCTCAGGGCTGTAAAGGACACCTGCCGTCAAAAATTGTGCTCAGGTGGGGAATGGACAAAAGAAATTCAAAACAGGCGAATGTTTCAAGAAGATAGTATGCAGAGGTAAGTATTCCTCACTCTCTTTAAACAAAAAAACAGGAAAATGGGTAAAAGCTCAACCTCAGGAATTATTAGACTCATGCAATCTAATCAACCAAAAGGTTTCAACTCACACCTGTCGACTGACCGTCAGCAAAAAGTCTACCAACAATAAATGCTGACGGGGTTGTAGAGAACTGTGTAACCTCTAGGTGCTGGTGGGAAGGAAAGTGGTTAACAGCCAATAATGACTACCGAAAGGAACTGCGTTGAAAAGTGAAAACTGAGGTACCATTCAATCCAGCAGGCACACCACTGGGCCTCTCACCTGAGAAGACCAGGATCGAAAAGACACAGGCTGCAAATGCTGCACTGCAGCCTTATTCAAAATAGCCAAGATGGGAAGCAACCAAAATGTCCATCAACAGGTGAATGGATAAAGAAGAAGGAGTCCATGTACACAATGGAATATTAGCCATGGAAAACAATGAAACACTGCTCTTTGAGGCACCAGAGATGAGCCTGGAGATAATCACAAAACATGAGGTAAGTCGGAAAGCAAAAGACCTATATCCTATGATATCCCTTAGAGGCGTTATCTAATCACTGACACAAATGAACATATTTCCACAGAGAAAGACACTCACAGACTTAGAAAACCAACTATGCTCATCTAAAAGGAAAGGTGGGGGGAATGGATAAATGAGATTAGTGTTACTATACATATCCAAATACATATTATATACATATTTCAAAACGACCGACCATATAGCAAGGGAGGTCTACAGAACACTCTGTAATATTTTACATGGGAAGAGGATCTGTAGACTAGACATATATAATGTACAAATGAACCAGATTGTGTACCCCTAGGACAAACAATATTCTAGTCCTTACCCCGATTAAAAAAATTAACAAAAACAAGAAGTAATGAGACCTAAACTTATGGGGGTTTCTCCTGGCACATTCCATTCTAATTTACAACCTAGGAACACGACTTCCAGAAAGGCTCTGCTGCCCTAGTACTCAGATTTGGGAATGGAGAAATGCTGCCTCCTTGTGGCCATTTCCCACAACAGCAGCTTTCAACCCACTGCTAAAGGTCACTAAATATTCACCAACTTGCCATTCTGTAAATGACACCTGCCCTCCAAATAAATCCTGGGATCAAAAATGGAGCAAAAATTTCAAAAGAGGGCAACCTTCCAAGAAGACAATTTCAAGAGCTATGTGGTACTCACAGCTTTTCCTTTAAAGAAGAGGAAAGAAAAAGGTGTGGGAAAATGATATATTTTAGGAATTTTTAAAGACATGCAAACCCAAATTACAAAAACCTATCAGCTCACAGCAGTCAGAATGGCCATCAGCAAAAATGTTTCAAAAAATAAATGCTGAAGGGACTGTGGAGGAATGCGTACACTCGGCCCTAAGAGGGACGTGGTAAGAGCCACTAATGAAAACACAATGGAAGTGCCTTGAAAAGGTAAACACTGAGCTACCCGTCAATCAGTCATACCCACTGCTGGGCCTATCCCCTGAGAAAATGAGAATCAAAACGTCACAGGCTGGCAATCCTGCACTCCAGCCATATTGACCATAGCCAACATTTGGAAGCAATGAAAATGTCCATCAACAGAGGAACGCACCAAGAAGAACTGTTCCATGTACACAATGTAATATTGCTCCAATAATAAATATAAGGTAAATTTAAAAGACAAACATAAGTAAGGAGACATCAGCATCTGTGGGTTTCTTCAGGCACATTCCACTCTAATTTATAACCGAGGAACACCACTGGCCGGAAGGCCTGTTGCCCTAGTACCAGCATGGGGAACGTAGAAAGACCACCACCCTCTGGCCGTTACCTGCAAACGCAGGTTTAAGCCTGTGCTAATGGTCACCGCAAAATGTCTTCAGGGAGGTAATGGCCAAAAAATTTTAAAATTATGACATACATACTTTAAGAAAACACTTTGAAGAACTAAGCGGTACTCACAGCCTGAAAAATGAAAAGGACCTGCCTTAAAGCTCAGTTTTAATGGATCATGAGACACATGCAAATTCAGCCACAAAGACGTATCAGCTCACACCAGTCAGAATAACCATCAGTAAAAAACCACAAAGAATAAATGCTGAAGGTGCTGTGGAGAAATGCAAACCCTCCACTTTAAGTGGGATGTAACCTGGAGAGAGCCACTCATGAGAGCAGAGTGGAGGTGCCGTTAAAAGGTAAACATTGAGCTACCGTACGATCCAGAGGTTTATTCCTGGACCTATAACCTAAGAAGACAGAATTGGAAAGAAAGAGGCAGGCAAATCTGCATTGCACAGTATTACCATAGCCAAGATATGGAAGTCACCAAAAAGTCCACCGACAGATGGGTGGACAAAGAAGAACTGCTACATGTACAGATGGATTATGAGCTAGCGATAAAATGAAGCAATGCCATTTGCAGCACCATAGATGACTCTAGAAGTAATCACGCAACTTGGAGTAAGTGAGAAAACGAAAGACCCATATCCTATCATACCACATAGAGGTGTTACCTAAAAATTGATACAAACGAAGATACTTCCACAGAGAAAGGCAATCACAGATTCAGTAAAAAACTTAATGTTCACCAAATGGAAACGTGTGAGGATTGGGTACATTACCATATTGAGGTGAACAGAGATATAGAAACACACGTGAAATATATAATCACCAAAGACCTACAGAATACCAAGAGAAGACTACTCAACATTGTGTCATAACCTACACGGGAAAAGATTCCAAAGAAGAATAGATATATGTATATGTGTGAAGGAACCACGTCTTGCACACCTAGACCAAACAAACCATTGTAATCGAATTTGCTGTGATAAAGAATAAAAATTTTGTTAAAAATACAAACAAGAAGGAATGACACATACACTTAAAGGGCTTTTTCCCGGCACATTCCATTGTACTTTACAACCTAGAACACGACTTCCATTAAGGCTCTGTTGCCCTAGTGACCAGATTTGGTAAAGGAGAAATGCTGCCCCCTTGTGGCCGTTTCCCGCAAGAGCAGCTTTAAACCCACAGCTACTGGTCACTTAAAATTCACAAGGGCTCAGGGCTGTAAAGGACACCTGCCGTCAAAAATTGTGCTCAGGTGGGGAATGGACAAAAGAAATTCAAAACAGGCGAATGTTTCAAGAAGATAGTATGCAGAGGTAAGTATTCCTCACTCTCTTTAAACAAAAAAACAGGAAAATGGGTAAAAGCTCAACCTCAGGAATTATTAGACTCATGCAATCTAATCAACCAAAAGGTTTCAACTCACACCTGTCGACTGACCGTCAGCAAAAAGTCTACCAACAATAAATGCTGACGGGGTTGTAGAGAACTGTGTAACCTCTAGGTGCTGGTGGGAAGGAAAGTGGTTAACAGCCAATAATGACTACCGAAAGGAACTGCGTTGAAAAGTGAAAACTGAGGTACCATTCAATCCAGCAGGCACACCACTGGGCCTCTCACCTGAGAAGACCAGGATCGAAAAGACACAGGCTGCAAATGCTGCACTGCAGCCTTATTCAAAATAGCCAAGATGGGAAGCAACCAAAATGTCCATCAACAGGTGAATGGATAAAGAAGAAGGAGTCCATGTACACAATGGAATATTAGCCACGGAAAACAATGAAACACTGCTCTTTGAGGCACCAGAGATGAGCCTGGAGATAATCACAAAACATGAGGTAAGTCGGAAAGCAAAAGACCTATATCCTATGATATCCCTTAGAGGCGTTATCTAATCACTGACACAAATGAACATATTTCCACAGAGAAAGACACTCACAGACTTAGAAAACCAACTATGCTCATCTAAAAGGAAAGGTGGGGGGAATGGATAAATGAGATTAGTGTTACTATACATATCCAAATACATATTATATACATATTTCAAAA
Source organism: Eschrichtius robustus (assembly GCF_028021215.1). Taxonomy (NCBI): domain Eukaryota; kingdom Metazoa; phylum Chordata; class Mammalia; order Artiodactyla; family Eschrichtiidae; genus Eschrichtius; species Eschrichtius robustus. The sequence goes on from NC_090828.1 coordinate 119,319,567, forward strand.
CGACCGACCATATAGCAAGGGAGGTCTACAGAACACTCTGTAATATTTTACATGTGAAGAGGATCTGTAGACTAGACATATATAATGTACAAATGAACCAGATTGTGTACCCCTAGGACAAACAATATTCTAGTCCTTACCCCGATTAAAAAAATTAACAAAAACAAGAAGTAATGAGACCTAAACTTATGGGGGTTTCTCCTGGCACATTCCATTCTAATTTACAACCTAGGAACACGACTTCCAGAAAGGCTCTGCTGCCCTAGTACTCAGATTTGGGAATGGAGAAATGCTGCCTCCTTGTGGCCATTTCCCACAACAGCAGCTTTCAACCCACTGCTAAAGGTCACTAAATATTCACCAACTTGCCATTCTGTAAATGACACCTGCCCTCCAAATAAATCCTGGGATCAAAAATGGAGCAAAAATTTCAAAAGAGGGCAACCTTCCAAGAAGACAATTTCAAGAGCTATGTGGTACTCACAGCTTTTCCTTTAAAGAAGAGGAAAGAAAACGGTGTGGGAAAATGATATATTTTAGGAATTTTTAAAGACATGCAAACCCAAATTACAAAAACCTATCAGCTCACAGCAGTCAGAATGGCCATCAGCAAAAATGTTTCAAAAAATAAATGCTGAAGGGACTGTGGAGGAATGCGTACACTCGGCCCTAAGGGGGACGTGGTAAGAGCCACTAATGAAAACACAATGGAAGTGCCTTGAAAAGGTAAACACTGAGCTACCCGTCAATCAGTCATACCCACTGCTGGGCCTATCCCCTGAGAAAATGAGAATCAAAACGTCACAGGCTGGCAATCCTGCACTCCAGCCATATTGACCATAGCCAACATTTGGAAGCAATGAAAATGTCCATCAACAGAGGAACGCACCAAGAAGAACTCTTCCATGTACACAATGTAATATTGCTCCAATAATAAATATAAGGTAAATTTAAAAGACAAACATAAGTAAGGAGACATCAGCATTTGTGGGTTTCTTCAGGCACATTCCACTCTAATTTATAACCGAGGAACACCACTGGCCGGAAGGCCTGTTGCCCTAGTACCAGCATGGGGAACGTAGAAAGACCGCCACCCTCTGGCCGTTACCTGCAAACGCAGGTTTAAGCCTGTGCTAATGGTCACCGCAAAATGTCTTCAGGGAGGTAATGGCCAAAAAATTTTAAAATTATGACATACATACTTTAAGAAAACACTTTGAAGAACTAAGCGGTACTCACAGCCTGAAAAATGAAAAGGACCTGCCTTAAAGCTCAGTTTTAATGGATCATGAGACACATGCAAATTCAGCCACAAAGACGTATCAGCTCACACCAGTCAGAATAACCATCAGTAAAAAACCACAAAGAATAAATGCTGAAGGTGCTGTGGAGAAATGCAAACCCTCCACTTTAAGTGGGATGTAACCTGGAGAGAGCCACTCATGAGAGCAGAGTGGAGGTGCCGTTAAAAGGTAAACATTGAGCTACCGTACGATCCAGAGGTTTATTCCTGGACCTATAACCTAAGAAGACAGAATTGGAAAGAAAGAGGCAGGCAAATCTGCATTGCACAGTATTACCATAGCCAAGATATGGAAGTCACCAAAAAGTCCACCGACAGATGGGTGGACAAAGAAGAACTGCTACATGTACAGATGGATTATGAGCTAGCGATAAAATGAAGCAATGCCATTTGCAGCACCATAGATGACTCTAGAAGTAATCACGCAACTTGGAGTAAGTGAGAAAACGAAAGACCCATATCCTATCATACCACATAGAGGTGTTACCTAAAAATTGATACAAACGAAGATACTTCCACAGAGGAAGGCAATCACCGATTCAGTACAAAAACTTAAGGTTCACCAAATGGAAACGTGTGAGGATTGGGTACATTACCATATTGAGGTGAACAGAGATATACAAACACACGTGAAATATATAATCACCAAAGACCTACAGAATACCAAGAGAAGACTACTCAACATTGTGTCATAACCTACACGGGAAAAGATTCCAAAGAAGAATAGATATATGTATATGTGTGAAGGAACCACGTCTTGCACACCTAGACCAAACAAACCATTGTAATCGAATTTGCTGTGATAAAGAATAAAAATTTTGTTAAAAATACAAACAAGAAGGAATGACACATACACTTAAAGGGCTTTTTCCCGGCACATTCCATTGTACTTTACAACCTAGAACACGACTTCCATTAAGGCTCTGTTGCCCTAGTGACCAGATTTGGTAAAGGAGAAATGCTGCCCCCTTGTGGCCGTTTCCCGCAAGAGCAGCTTTAAACCCACAGCTACTGGTCACTTAAAATTCACAAGGGCTCAGGGCTGTAAAGGACACCTTCCGTCAAAAATTGTGCTCAGGTGGGGAATGGACAAAAGAAATTCAAAACAGGCGAATGTTTCAAGAAGATAGTATGCAGAGGTAAGTATTCCTCACTCTCTTTAAACAAAAAAACAGGAAAATGGGTAAAAGCTCAACCTCAGGAATTATTAGACTCATGCAATCTAATCAACCAAAAGGTTTCAACTCACACCTGTCGACTGACCGTCAGCAAAAAGTCTACCAACAATAAATGCTGACGGGGTTGTAGAGAACTGTGTAACCTCTAGGTGCTGGTGGGAAGGAAAGTGGTTAACAGCCAATAATGACTGCCGAAAGGAACTGCGTTGAAAAGTGAAAACTGAGGTACCATTCAATCCAGCAGGCACACCACTGGGCCTCTCACCTGAGAAGACCAGGATCGAAAAGACACAGGCTGCAAATGCTGCACTGCAGCCTTATTCAAAATAGCCAAGATGGGAAGCAACCAAAATGTCCATCAACAGGTGAATGGATAAAGAAGAAGGAGTCCATGTACACAATGGAATATTAGCCACGGAAAACAATGAAACACTGCTCTTTGAGGCACCAGAGATGAGCCTGGAGATAATCACAAAACATGAGGTAAGTCGGAAAGCAAAAGACCTATATCCTATGATATCCCTTAGAGGCGTTATCTAATCACTGACACAAATGAACATATTTCCACAGAGAAAGACACTCACAGACTTAGAAAACCAACTATGCTCATCTAAAAGGAAAGGTGGGGGGAATGGATAAATGAGATTAGTGTTACTATACATATCCAAATACATATTATATACATATTTCAAAACGACCGACCATATAGCAAGGGAGGTCTACAGAACACTCTGTAATATTTTACATGGGAAGAGGATCTGTAGAGTAGACATATATAATGTACAAATGAACCAGATTGTGTACCCCTAGGACAAAGAATATTCTAGTCCATACCCCGATTAAAAAAATTAACAAAAACAAGAAGTAATGAGACCTAAACTTATGGGGGTTTCTCCTGGCACATTCCATTCTAATTTACAACCTAGGAACACGACTTCCAGAAAGGCTCTGCTGCCCTAGTACTCAGATTTGGGAATGGAGAAATGCTGCCTCCTTGTGGCCATTTCCCACAACAGCAGCTTTCAACCCACTGCTAAAGGTCACTAAATATTCACCAACTTGCCATTCTGTAAATGACACCTGCCCTCCAAATAAATCCTGGGATCAAAAATGGAGCAAAAATTTCAAAAGAGGGCAACCTTCCAAGAAGACAATTTCAAGAGCTATGTGGTACTCACAGCTTTTCCTTTAAAGAAGAGGAAAGAAAAAGGTGTGGGAAAATGATATATTTTAGGAATTTTTAAAGACATGCAAACCCAAATTACAAAAACCTATCAGCTCACAGCAGTCAGAATGGCCATCAGCAAAAATGTTTCAAAAAATAAATGCTGAAGGGACTGTGGAGGAATGCGTACACTCGGCCCTAAGGGGGACGTGGTAAGAGCCACTAATGAAAACACAATGGAAGTGCCTTGAAAAGGTAAACACTGAGCTACCCGTCAATCAGTCATACCCACTGCTGGGCCTATCCCCTGAGAAAATGAGAATCAAAACGTCACAGGCTGGCAATCCTGCACTCCAGCCATATTGACCATAGCCAACATTTGGAAGCAATGAAAATGTCCATCAACAGAGGAACGCACCAAGAAGAACTCTTCCATGTACACAATGTAATATTGCTCCAATAATAAATATAAGGTAAATTTAAAAGACAAACATAAGTAAGGAGACATCAGCATCTGTGGGTTTCTTCAGGCACATTCCACTCTAATTTATAACCGAGGAACACCACTGGCCGGAAGGCCTGTTGCCCTAGTACCAGCATGGGGAACGTAGAAAGACCGCCACCCTCTGGCCGTTACCTGCAAACGCAGGTTTAAGCCTGTGCTAATGGTCACCGCAAAATGTCTTCAGGGAGGTAATGGCCAAAAAATTTTAAAATTATGACATACATACTTTAAGAAAACACTTTGAAGAACTAAGCGGTACTCACAGCCTGAAAAATGAAAAGGACCTGCCTTAAAGCTCAGTTTTAATGGATCATGAGACACATGCAAATTCAGCCACAAAGACGTATCAGCTCACACCAGTCAGAATAACCATCAGTAAAAAACCACAAAGAATAAATGCTGAAGGTGCTGTGGAGAAATGCAAACCCTCCACTTTAAGTGGGATGTAACCTGGAGAGAGCCACTCATGAGAGCAGAGTGGAGGTGCCGTTAAAAGGTAAACATTGAGCTACCGTACGATCCAGAGGTTTATTCCTGGACCTATAACCTAAGAAGACAGAATTGGAAAGAAAGAGGCAGGCAAATCTGCATTGCACAGTATTACCATAGCCAAGATATGGAAGTCACCAAAAAGTCCACCGACAGATGGGTGGACAAAGAAGAACTGCTACATGTACAGATGGATTATGAGCTAGCGATAAAATGAAGCAATGCCATTTGCAGCACCATAGATGACTCTAGAAGTAATCACGCAACTTGGAGTAAGTGAGAAAACGAAAGACCCATATCCTATCATACCACATAGAGGTGTTACCTAAAAATTGATACAAACGAAGATACTTCCACAGAGGAAGGCAATCACCGATTCAGTACAAAAACTTAAGGTTCACCAAATGGAAACGTGTGAGGATTGGGTACATTACCATATTGAGGTGAACAGAGATATACAAACACACGTGAAATATATAATCACCAAAGACCTACAGAATACCAAGAGAAGACTACTCAACATTGTGTCATAACCTACACGGGAAAAGATTCCAAAGAAGAATAGATATATGTATATGTGTGAAGGAACCACGTCTTGCACACCTAGACCAAACAAACCATTGTAATCGAATTTGCTGTGATAAAGAATAAAAATTTTGTTAAAAATACAAACAAGAAGGAATGACACATAAACTTAAAGGGCTTTTTCCCGGCACATTCCATTGTAATTTACAACCTAGAACACGACTTCCATTAAGGCTCTGTTGCCCTAGTGACCAGATTTGGTAAAGGAGAAATGCTGCCCCCTTGTGGCCGTTTCCCGCAAGAGCAGCTTTAAACCCACAGCTACTGGTCACTTAAAATTCACAAGGGCTCAGGGCTGTAAAGGACACCTTCCGTCAAAAATTGTGCTCAGGTGGGGAATGGACAAAAGAAATTCAAAACAGGCAAATGTTTCAAGAAGATAGTATGCAGAGGTAAGTATTCCTCACTCTCTTTAAACAAAAAAAACAGGAAAATGGGTAAAAGCTCAACCTCAGGAATTATTAGACTCATGCAATCTAATCAACCAAAAGGTTCCAACTCACACCTGTCGACTGACCGTCAGCAAAAAGTCTACCAACAATAAATGCTGACGGGGTTGTAGAGAACTGTGTAACCTCTAGGTGCTGGTGGGATGGAAAGTGGTTAACAGCCAATAATGACCGCCGAAAGGAACTGCGTTGAAAAGTGAAAACTGAGGTACCATTCAATCCAGCAGGCACACCACTGGGCCTCTCACCTGAGAAGACCAGGATCGAAAAGACACAGGCTGCAAATGCTGCACTGCAGCCTTATTCAAAATAGCCAAGATGGGAAGCAACCAAAATGTCCATCAACAGGTGAATGGATAAAGAAGAAGGAGTCCATGTACACAATGGAATATTAGCCACGGAAAACAATGAAACACTGCTCTTTGAGGCACCAGAGATGAGCCTGGAGATAATCACAAAACATGAGGTAAGTCGGAAAGCAAAAGACCTATATCCTATGATATCCCTTAGAGGCGTTATCTAATCACTGACACAAATGAACATATTTCCACAGAGAAAGACACTCACAGACTTAGAAAACCAACTATGCTCATCTAAAAGGAAAGGTGGGGGGAATGGATAAATGAGATTAGTGTTACTATACATATCCAAATACATATTATATACATATTTCAAAACGACCGACCATATAGCAAGGGAGGTCTACAGAACACTCTGTAATATTTTACATGGGAAGAGGATCTGTAGAGTAGACATATATAATGTACAAATGAACCAGATTGTGTACCCCTAGGACAAAGAATATTCTAGTCCATACCCCGATTAAAAAAATTAACAAAAACAAGAAGTAATGAGACCTAAACTTATGGGGGTTTCTCCTGGCACATTCCATTCTAATTTACAACCTAGGAACACGACTTCCAGAAAGGCTCTGCTGCCCTAGTACTCAGATTTGGGAATGGAGAAATGCTGCCTCCTTGTGGCCATTTCCCACAACAGCAGCTTTCAACCCACTGCTAAAGGTCACTAAATATTCACCAACTTGCCATTCTGTAAATGACACCTGCCCTCCAAATAAATCCTGGGATCAAAAATGGAGCAAAAATTTCAAAAGAGGGCAACCTTCCAAGAAGACAATTTCAAGAGCTATGTGGTACTCACAGCTTTTCCTTTAAAGAAGAGGAAAGAAAAAGGTGTGGGAAAATGATATATTTTAGGAATTTTTAAAGACATGCAAACCCAAATTACAAAAACCTATCAGCTCACAGCAGTCAGAATGGCCATCAGCAAAAATGTTTCAAAAAATAAATGCTGAAGGGACTGTGGAGGAATGCGTACACTCGGCCCTAAGGGGGACGTGGTAAGAGCCACTAATGAAAACACAATGGAAGTGCCTTGAAAAGGTAAACACTGAGCTACCCGTCAATCAGTCATACCCACTGCTGGGCCTATCCCCTGAGAAAATGAGAATCAAAACGTCACAGGCTGGCAATCCTGCACTCCAGCCATATTGACCATAGCCAACATTTGGAAGCAATGAAAATGTCCATCAACAGAGGAACGCACCAAGAAGAACTCTTCCATGTACACAATGTAATATTGCTCCAATAATAAATATAAGGTAAATTTAAAAGACAAACATAAGTAAGGAGACATCAGCATCTGTGGGTTTCTTCAGGCACATTCCACTCTAATTTATAACCGAGGAACACCACTGGCCGGAAGGCCTGTTGCCCTAGTACCAGCATGGGGAACGTAGAAAGACCGCCACCCTCTGGCCGTTACCTGCAAACGCAGGTTTAAGCCTGTGCTAATGGTCACCGCAAAATGTCTTCAGGGAGGTAATGGCGAGAAAATTTTAAAATTATGACATACATACTTTAAGAAAACACTTTGAAGAACTAAGCTGTACTCACAGCCTGAAAAATGAAAAGGATCTGCCTTAAAGCTCAGTTTTAATGGATCATGAGACACATGCAAATTCAGCCACAAAGACGTATCAGCTCACACCAGTCAGAATAACCATCAGTAAAAAACCACAAAGAATAAATGCTGAAGGTGCTGTGGAGAAATGCAAACCCTCCACTTTAAGTGGGATGTAACCTGGAGAGAGCCACTCATGAGAGCAGAGTGGAGGTGCCGTTAAAAGGTAAACATTGAGCTACCGTACGATCCAGAGGCTTATTCCTGGACCTATAACCTAAGAAGACAGAATTGGAAAGAAAGAGGCAGGCAAATCTGCATTGCACAGTATTACCATAGCCAAGATATGGAAGTCACCAAAAAGTCCACCGACAGATGGGTGGACAAAGAAGAACTGCTACATGTACAGATGGATTATGAGCTAGCGATAAAATGAAGCAATGCCATTTGCAGCACCATAGATGACTCTAGAAGTAATCACGCAACTTGGAATAAGTGAGAAAACGAAAGACACATATCCTATCATACCACATAGAGGTGTTACCTAAAAATTGATACAAACGAAGATACTTCCACAGAGAAAGGCAATCACAGATTCAGTACAAAAACTTAAGGTTCACCAAATGGAAAGGTGTGAGGATTGGGTACATTACCATATTGAGGTGAACAGAGATATACAAACACACGTGAAATATATAATCACCAAAGACCTACAGAATACCAAGAGAAGACTACTCAACATTGTGTCATAACCTACACGGGAAAAGATTCCAAAGAAGAATAGATATATGTATATGTGTGAAGGAACCACGTCTTGCACACCTAGACCAAACAAACCATTGTAATCGAATTTGCTGTGATAAAGAATAAAAATTTTGTTAAAAATACAAACAAGAAGGAATGACACATACACTTAAAGGGCTTTTTCCCGGCACATTCCATTGTACTTTACAACCTAGAACATGACTTCCATTAAGGCTCTGTTGCCCTAGTGACCAGATTTGGTAAAGGAGAAATGCTGCCCCCTTGTGGCCGTTTCCCGCAAGAGCAGCTTTAAACCCACAGCTACTGGTCACTTAAAATTCACAAGGGCTCAGGGCTGTAAAGGACACCTGCCGTCAAAAATTGTGCTCAGGTGGGGAATGGACAAAAGAAATTCAAAACAGGCGAATGTTTCAAGAAGATAGTATGCAGAGGTAAGTATTCCTCACTCTCTTTAAACAAAAAAAACAGGAAAATGGGTAAAAGCTCAACCTCAGGAATTATTAGACTCATGCAATCTAATCAACCAAAAGGTTCCAACTCACACCTGTCGACTGACCGTCAGCAAAAAGTCTACCAACAATAAATGCTGACGGGGTTGTAGAGAACTGTGTAACCTCTAGGTGCTGGTGGGATGGAAAGTGGTTAACAGCCAATAATGACCGCCGAAAGGAACTGCGTTGAAAAGTGAAAACTGAGGTACCATTCAATCCAGCAGGCACACCACTGGGCCTCTCACCTGAGAAGACCAGGATCGAAAAGACACAGGCTGCAAATGCTGCACTGCAGCCTTATTCAAAATAGCCAAGATGGGAAGCAACCAAAATGTCCATCAACAGGTGAATGGATAAAGAAGAAGGAGTCCATGTACACAATGGAATATTAGCCACGGAAAACAATGAAACACTGCTCTTTGAGGCACCAGAGATGAGCCTGGAGATAATCACAAAACATGAGGTAAGTCGGAAAGCAAAAGACCTATATCCTATGATATCCCTTAGAGGCGTTATCTAATCACTGACACAAATGAACATATTTCCACAGAGAAAGACACTCACAGACTTAGAAAACCAACTATGCTCATCTAAAAGGAAAGGTGGGGGGAATGGATAAATGAGATTAGTGTTACTATACATATCCAAATACATATTATATACATATTTCAAAACGACCGACCATATAGCAAGGGAGGTCTACAGAACACTCTGTAATATTTTACATGGGAAGAGGATCTGTAGACTAGACATATATAATGTACAAATGAACCAGATTGTGTACCCCTAGGACAAACAATATTCTAGTCCATACCCCGATTAAAAAAATTAACAAAAACAAGAAGTAATGAGACCTAAACTTATGGGGGTTTCTCCTGGCACATTCCATTCTAATTTACAACCTAGGAACACGACTTCCAGAAAGGCTCTGCTGCCCTAGTACTCAGATTTGGGAATGGAGAAATGCTGCCTCCTTGTGGCCATTTCCCACAACAGCAGCTTTCAACCCACTGCTAAAGGTCACTAAATATTCACCAACTTGCCATTCTGTAAATGACACCTGCCCTCCAAATAAATCCTGGGATCAAAAATGGAGCAAAAATTTCAAAAGAGGGCAACCTTCCAAGAAGACAATTTCAAGAGCTATGTGGTACTCACAGCTTTTCCTTTAAAGAAGAGGAAAGAAAAAGGTGTGGGAAAATGATATATTTTAGGAATTTTTAAAGACATGCAAACCCAAATTACAAAAACCTATCAGCTCACAGCAGTCAGAATGGCCATCAGCAAAAATGTTTCAAAAAATAAATGCTGAAGGGACTGTGGAGGAATGCGTACACTCGGCCCTAAGGGGGACGTGGTAAGAGCCACTAATGAAAACACAATGGAAGTGCCTTGAAAAGGTAAACACTGAGCTACCCGTCAATCAGTCATACCCACTGCTGGGCCTATCCCCTGAGAAAATGAGAATCAAAACGTCACAGGCTGGCAATCCTGCACTCCAGCCATATTGACCATAGCCAACATTTGGAAGCAATGAAAATGTCCATCAACAGAGGAACGCACCAAGAAGAACTCTTCCATGTACACAATGTAATATTGCTCCAATAATAAATATAAGGTAAATTTAAAAGACAAACATAAGTAAGGAGACATCAGCATTTGTGGGTTTCTTCAGGCACATTCCACTCTAATTTATAACCGAGGAACACCACTGGCCGGAAGGCCTGTTGCCCTAGTACCAGCATGGGGAACGTAGAAAGACCACCACCCTCTGGCCGTTACCTGCAAACGCAGGTTTAAGCCTGTGCTAATGGTCACCGCAAAATGTCTTCAGGGAGGTAATGGCCAAAAAATTTTAAAATTATGACATACATACTTTAAGAAAACACTTTGAAGAACTAAGCGGTACTCACAGCCTGAAAAATGAAAAGGACCTGCCTTAAAGCTCAGTTTTAATGGATCATGAGACACATGCAAATTCAGCCACAAAGACGTTTCAGCTCACACCAGTCAGAATAACCATCAGTAAAAAACCACAAAGAATAAATGCTGAAGGTGCTGTGGAGAAATGCAAACCCTCCACTTTAAGTGGGATGTAACCTGGAGAGAGCCACTCATGAGAGCAGAGTGGAGGTGCCGTTAAAAGGTAAACATTGAGCTACCGTACGATCCAGAGGTTTATTCCTGGACCTATAACCTAAGAAGACAGAATTGGAAAGAAAGAGGCAGGCAAATCTGCATTGCACAGTATTACCATAGCCAAGATATGGAAGTCACCAAAAAGTCCACCGACAGATGGGTGGACAAAGAAGAACTGCTACATGTACAGATGGATTATGAGCTAGCGATAAAATGAAGCAATGCCATTTGCAGCACCATAGATGACTCTAGAAGTAATCACGCAACTTGGAGTAAGTGAGAAAACGAAAGACCCATATCCTATCATACCACATAGAGGTGTTACCTAAAAATTGATACAAACGAAGATACTTCCACAGAGAAAGGCAATCACAGATTCAGTAAAAAACTTAATGTTCACCAAATGGAAGCGTGTGAGGATTGGGTACATTACCATATTGAGGTGAACAGAGATATAGAAACACACGTGAAATATATAATCACCAAAGACCTACAGAATACCAAGAGAAGACTACTCAACATTGTGTCATAACCTACACGGGAAAAGATTCCAAAGAAGAATAGATATATGTATATGTGTGAAGGAACCACGTCTTGCACACCTAGACCAAACAAACCATTGTAATCGAATTTGCTGTGATAAAGAATAAAAATTTTGTTAAAAATACAAACAAGAAGGAATGACACATACACTTAAAGGGCTTTTTCCCGGCACATTCCATTGTACTTTACAACCTAGAACACGACTTCCATTAAGGCTCTGTTGCCCTAGTGACCAGATTTGGTAAAGGAGAAATGCTGCCCCCTTGTGGCCGTTTCCCGCAAGAGCAGCTTTAAACCCACAGCTACTGGTCACTTAAAATTCACAAGGGCTCAGGGCTGTAAAGGACACCTTCCGTCAAAAATTGTGCTCAGGTGGGGAATGGACAAAAGAAATTCAAAACAGGCGAATGTTTCAAGAAGATAGTATGCAGAGGTAAGTATTCCTCACTCTCTTTAAACAAAAAAACAGGAAAATGGGTAAAAGCTCAACCTCAGGAATTATTAGACTCATGCAATCTAATCAACCAAAAGGTTTCAACTCACACCTGTCGACTGACCGTCAGCAAAAAGTCTACCAACAATAAATGCTGACGGGGTTGTAGAGAACTGTGTAACCTCTAGGTGCTGGTGGGAAGGAAAGTGGTTAACAGCCAATAATGACTACCGAAAGGAACTGCGTTGAAAAGTGAAAACTGAGGTACCATTCAATCCAGCAGGCACACCACTGGGCCTCTCACCTGAGAAGACCAGGATCGAAAAGACACAGGCTGCAAATGCTGCACTGCAGCCTTATTCAAAATAGCCAAGATGGGAAGCAACCAAAATGTCCATCAACAGGTGAATGGATAAAGAAGAAGGAGTCCATGTACACAATGGAATATTAGCCACGGAAAACAATGAAACACTGCTCTTTGAGGCACCAGAGATGAGCCTGGAGATAATCACAAAACATGAGGTAAGTCGGAAAGCAAAAGACCTATATCCTATGATATCCCTTAGAGGCGTTATCTAATCACTGACACAAATGAACATATTTCCACAGAGAAAGACACTCACAGACTTAGAAAACCAACTATGCTCATCTAAAAGGAAAGGTGGGGGGAATGGATAAATGAGATTAGTGTTACTATACATATCCAAATACATATTATATACATATTTCAAAACGACCGACCATATAGCAAGGGAGGTCTACAGAACACTCTGTAATATTTTACATGGGAAGAGGATCTGTAGAGTAGACATATATAATGTACAAATGAACCAGATTGTGTACCCCTAGGACAAACAATATTCTAGTCCATACCCCGATTAAAAAAATTAACAAAAACAAGAAGTAATGAGACCTAAACTTATGGGGGTTTCTCCTGGCACATTCCATTCTAATTTACAACCTAGGAACACGACTTCCAGAAAGGCTCTGCTGCCCTAGTACTCAGATTTGGGAATGGAGAAATGCTGCCTCCTTGTGGCCATTTCCCACAACAGCAGCTTTCAACCCACTGCTAAAGGTCACTAAATATTCACCAACTTGCCATTCTGTAAATGACACCTGCCCTCCAAATAAATCCTGGGATCAAAAATGGAGCAAAAATTTCAAAAGAGGGCAACCTTCCAAGAAGACAATTTCAAGAGCTATGTGGTACTCACAGCTTTTCCTTTAAAGAAGAGGAAAGAAAAAGGTGTGGGAAAATGATATATTTTAGGAATTTTTAAAGACATGCAAACCCAAATTACAAAAACCTATCAGCTCACAGCAGTCAGAATGGCCATCAGCAAAAATGTTTCAAAAAATAAATGCTGAAGGGACTGTGGAGGAATGCGTACACTCGGCCCTAAGGGGGACGTGGTAAGAGCCACTAATGAAAACACAATGGAAGTGCCTTGAAAAGGTAAACACTGAGCTACCCGTCAATCAGTCATACCCACTGCTGGGCCTATCCCCTGAGAAAATGAGAATCAAAACGTCACAGGCTGGCAATCCTGCACTCCAGCCATATTGACCATAGCCAACATTTGGAAGCAATGAAAATGTCCATCAACAGAGGAACGCACCAAGAAGAACTCTTCCATGTACACAATGTAATATTGCTCCAATAATAAATATAAGGTAAATTTAAAAGACAAACATAAGTAAGGAGACATCAGCATCTGTGGGTTTCTTCAGGCACATTCCACTCTAATTTATAACCGAGGAACACCACTGGCCGGAAGGCCTGTTGCCCTAGTACCAGCATGGGGAACGTAGAAAGACCACCACCCTCTGGCCGTTACCTGCAAACGCAGGTTTAAGCCTGTGCTAATGGTCACCGCAAAATGTCTTCAGGGAGGTAATGGCGAGAAAATTTTAAAATTATGACATACATACTTTAAGAAAACACTTTGAAGAACTAAGCTGTACTCACAGCCTGAAAAATGAAAAGGATCTGCCTTAAAGCTCAGTTTTAATGGATCATGAGACACATGCAAATTCAGCCACAAAGACGTATCAGCTCACACCAGTCAGAATAACCATCAGTAAAAAACCACAAAGAATAAATGCTGAAGGTGCTGTGGAGAAATGCAAACCCTCCACTTTAAGTGGGATGTAACCTGGAGAGAGCCACTCATGAGAGCAGAGTGGAGGTGCCGTTAAAAGGTAAACATTGAGCTACCGTACGATCCTGAGGTTTATTCCTGGACCTATAACCTAAGAAGACAGAATTGGAAAGAAAGAGGCAGGCAAATCTGCATTGCACAGTATTACCATAGCCAAGATATGGAAGTCACCAAAAAGTCCACCGACAGATGGGTGGACAAAGAAGAACTGCTACATGTACAGATGGATTATGAGCTAGCGATAAAATGAAGCAATGCCATTTGCAGCACCATAGATGACTCTAGAAGTAATCACGCAACGTGGAGTAAGTGAGAAAACGAAAGACCCATATCCTATCATACCACATAGAGGTGTTACCTAAAAATTGATACAAACGAAGATACTTCCACAGAGGAAGGCAATCACCGATTCAGTACAAAAACTTAAGGTTCACCAAATGGAAACGTGTGAGGATTGGGTACATTACCATATTGAGGTGAACAGAGATATACAAACACACGTGAAATATATAATCACCAAAGACCTACAGAATACCAAGAGAAGACTACTCAACATTGTGTCATAACCTACACGGGAAAAGATTCCAAAGAAGAATAGATATATGTATATGTGTGAAGGAACCACGTCTTGCACACCTAGACCAAACAAACCATTGTAATCGAATTTGCTGTGATAAAGAATAAAAATTTTGTTAAAAATACAAACAAGAAGGAATGACACATACACTTAAAGGGCTTTTTCCCGGCACATTCCATTGTACTTTACAACCTAGAACACGACTTCCATTAAGGCTCTGTTGCCCTAGTGACCAGATTTGGTAAAGGAGAAATGCTGCCCCCTTGTGGCCGTTTCCCGCAAGAGCAGCTTTAAACCCACAGCTACTGGTCACTTAAAATTCACAAGGGCTCAGGGCTGTAAAGGACACCTTCCGTCAAAAATTGTGCTCAGGTGGGGAATGGACAAAAGAAATTCAAAACAGGCGAATGTTTCAAGAAGATAGTATGCAGAGGTAAGTATTCCTCACTCTCTTTAAACAAAAAAACAGGAAAATGGGTAAAAGCTCAACCTCAGGAATTATTAGACTCATGCAATCTAATCAACCAAAAGGTTCCAACTCACACCTGTCGACTGACCGTCAGCAAAAAGTCTACCAACAATAAATGCTGACGGGGTTGTAGAGAACTGTGTAACCTCTAGGTGCTGGTGGGATGGAAAGTGGTTAACAGCCAATAATGACCGCCGAAAGGAACTGCGTTGAAAAGTGAAAACTGAGGTACCATTCAATCCAGCAGGCACACCACTGGGCCTCTCACCTGAGAAGACCAGGATCGAAAAGACACAGGCTGCAAATGCTGCACTGCAGCCTTATTCAAAATAGCCAAGATGGGAAGCAACCAAAATGTCCATCAACAGGTGAATGGATAAAGAAGAAGGAGTCCATGTACACAATGGAATATTAGCCACGGAAAACAATGAAACACTGCTCTTTGAGGCACCAGAGATGAGCCTGGAGATAATCACAAAACATGAGGTAAGTCGGAAAGCAAAAGACCTATATCCTATGATATCCCTTAGAGGCGTTATCTAATCACTGACACAAATGAACATATTTCCACAGAGAAAGACACTCACAGACTTAGAAAACCAACTATGCTCATCTAAAAGGAAAGGTGGGGGGAATGGATAAATGAGATTAGTGTTACTATACATATCCAAATACATATTATATACATATTTCAAAACGACCGACCATATAGCAAGGGAGGTCTACAGAACACTCTGTAATATTTTACATGGGAAGAGGATCTGTAGAGTAGACATATATAATGTACAAATGAACCAGATTGTGTACCCCTAGGACAAACAATATTCTAGTCCATACCCCGATTAAAAAAATTAACAAAAACAAGAAGTAATGAGACCTAAACTTATGGGGGTTTCTCCTGGCACATTCCATTCTAATTTACAACCTAGGAACACGACTTCCAGAAAGGCTCTGCTGCCCTAGTACTCAGATTTGGGAATGGAGAAATGCTGCCTCCTTGTGGCCATTTCCCACAACAGCAGCTTTCAACCCACTGCTAAAGGTCACTAAATATTCACCAACTTGCCATTCTGTAAATGACACCTGCCCTCCAAATAAATCCTGGGATCAAAAATGGAGCAAAAATTTCAAAAGAGGGCAACCTTCCAAGAAGACAATTTCAAGAGCTATGTGGTACTCACAGCTTTTCCTTTAAAGAAGAGGAAAGAAAAAGGTGTGGGAAAATGATATATTTTAGGAATTTTTAAAGACATGCAAACCCAAATTACAAAAACCTATCAGCTCACAGCAGTCAGAATGGCCATCAGCAAAAATGTTTCAAAAAATAAATGCTGAAGGGACTGTGGAGGAATGCGTACACTCGGCCCTAAGGGGGACGTGGTAAGAGCCACTAATGAAAACACAATGGAAGTGCCTTGAAAAGGTAAACACTGAGCTACCCGTCAATCAGTCATACCCACTGCTGGGCCTATCCCCTGAGAAAATGAGAATCAAAACGTCACAGGCTGGCAATCCTGCACTCCAGCCATATTGACCATAGCCAACATTTGGAAGCAATGAAAATGTCCATCAACAGAGGAACGCACCAAGAAGAACTCTTCCATGTACACAATGTAATATTGCTCCAATAATAAATATAAGGTAAATTTAAAAGACAAACATAAGTAAGGAGACATCAGCATCTGTGGGTTTCTTCAGGCACATTCCACTCTAATTTATAACCGAGGAACACCACTGGCCGGAAGGCCTGTTGCCCTAGTACCAGCATGGGGAACGTAGAAAGACCGCCACCCTCTGGCCGTTACCTGCAAACGCAGGTTTAAGCCTGTGCTAATGGTCACCGCAAAATGTCTTCAGGGAGGTAATGGCCAAAAAATTTTAAAATTATGACATACATACTTTAAGAAAACACTTTGAAGAACTAAGCGGTACTCACAGCCTGAAAAATGAAAAGGACCTGCCTTAAAGCTCAGTTTTAATGGATCATGAGACACATGCAAATTCAGCCACAAAGACGTATCAGCTCACACCAGTCAGAATAACCATCAGTAAAAAACCACAAAGAATAAATGCTGAAGGTGCTGTGGAGAAATGCAAACCCTCCACTTTAAGTGGGATGTAACCTGGAGAGAGCCACTCATGAGAGCAGAGTGGAGGTGCCGTTAAAAGGTAAACATTGAGCTACCGTACGATCCAGAGGTTTATTCCTGGACCTATAACCTAAGAAGACAGAATTGGAAAGAAAGAGGCAGGCAAATCTGCATTGCACAGTATTACCATAGCCAAGATATGGAAGTCACCAAAAAGTCCACCGACAGATGGGTGGACAAAGAAGAACTGCTACATGTACAGATGGATTATGAGCTAGCGATAAAATGAAGCAATGCCATTTGCAGCACCATAGATGACTCTAGAAGTAATCACGCAACTTGGAGTAAGTGAGAAAACGAAAGACCCATATCCTATCATACCACATAGAGGTGTTACCTAAAAATTGATACAAACGAAGATACTTCCACAGAGGAAGGCAATCACCGATTCAGTACAAAAACTTAAGGTTCACCAAATGGAAACGTGTGAGGATTGGGTACATTACCATATTGAGGTGAACAGAGATATACAAACACACGTGAAATATATAATCACCAAAGACCTACAGAATACCAAGAGAAGACTACTCAACATTGTGTCATAACCTACACGGGAAAAGATTCCAAAGAAGAATAGATATATGTATATGTGTGAAGGAACCACGTCTTGCACACCTAGACCAAACAAACCATTGTAATCGAATTTGCTGTGATAAAGAATAAAAATTTTGTTAAAAATACAAACAAGAAGGAATGACACATAAACTTAAAGGGCTTTTTCCCGGCACATTCCATTGTAATTTACAACCTAGAACACGACTTCCATTAAGGCTCTGTTGCCCTAGTGACCAGATTTGGTAAAGGAGAAATGCTGCCCCCTTGTGGCCGTTTCCCGCAAGAGCAGCTTTAAACCCACAGCTACTGGTCACTTAAAATTCACAAGGGCTCAGGGCTGTAAAGGACACCTTCCGTCAAAAATTGTGCTCAGGTGGGGAATGGACAAAAGAAATTCAAAACAGGCAAATGTTTCAAGAAGATAGTATGCAGAGGTAAGTATTCCTCACTCTCTTTAAACAAAAAAAACAGGAAAATGGGTAAAAGCTCAACCTCAGGAATTATTAGACTCATGCAATCTAATCAACCAAAAGGTTCCAACTCACACCTGTCGACTGACCGTCAGCAAAAAGTCTACCAACAATAAATGCTGACGGGGTTGTAGAGAACTGTGTAACCTCTAGGTGCTGGTGGGATGGAAAGTGGTTAACAGCCAATAATGACCGCCGAAAGGAACTGCGTTGAAAAGTGAAAACTGAGGTACCATTCAATCCAGCAGGCACACCACTGGGCCTCTCACCTGAGAAGACCAGGATCGAAAAGACACAGGCTGCAAATGCTGCACTGCAGCCTTATTCAAAATAGCCAAGATGGGAAGCAACCAAAATGTCCATCAACAGGTGAATGGATAAAGAAGAAGGAGTCCATGTACACAATGGAATATTAGCCACGGAAAACAATGAAACACTGCTCTTTGAGGCACCAGAGATGAGCCTGGAGATAATCACAAAACATGAGGTAAGTCGGAAAGCAAAAGACCTATATCCTATGATATCCCTTAGAGGCGTTATCTAATCACTGACACAAATGAACATATTTCCACAGAGAAAGACACTCACAGACTTAGAAAACCAACTATGCTCATCTAAAAGGAAAGGTGGGGGGAATGGATAAATGAGATTAGTGTTACTATACATATCCAAATACATATTATATACATATTTCAAAACGACCGACCATATAGCAAGGGAGGTCTACAGAACACTCTGTAATATTTTACATGGGAAGAGGATCTGTAGAGTAGACATATATAATGTACAAATGAACCAGATTGTGTACCCCTAGGACAAAGAATATTCTAGTCCATACCCCGATTAAAAAAATTAACAAAAACAAGAAGTAATGAGACCTAAACTTATGGGGGTTTCTCCTGGCACATTCCATTCTAATTTACAACCTAGGAACACGACTTCCAGAAAGGCTCTGCTGCCCTAGTACTCAGATTTGGGAATGGAGAAATGCTGCCTCCTTGTGGCCATTTCCCACAACAGCAGCTTTCAACCCACTGCTAAAGGTCACTAAATATTCACCAACTTGCCATTCTGTAAATGACACCTGCCCTCCAAATAAATCCTGGGATCAAAAATGGAGCAAAAATTTCAAAAGAGGGCAACCTTCCAAGAAGACAATTTCAAGAGCTATGTGGTACTCACAGCTTTTCCTTTAAAGAAGAGGAAAGAAAAAGGTGTGGGAAAATGATATATTTTAGGAATTTTTAAAGACATGCAAACCCAAATTACAAAAACCTATCAGCTCACAGCAGTCAGAATGGCCATCAGCAAAAATGTTTCAAAAAATAAATGCTGAAGGGACTGTGGAGGAATGCGTACACTCGGCCCTAAGGGGGACGTGGTAAGAGCCACTAATGAAAACACAATGGAAGTGCCTTGAAAAGGTAAACACTGAGCTACCCGTCAATCAGTCATACCCACTGCTGGGCCTATCCCCTGAGAAAATGAGAATCAAAACGTCACAGGCTGGCAATCCTGCACTCCAGCCATATTGACCATAGCCAACATTTGGAAGCAATGAAAATGTCCATCAACAGAGGAACGCACCAAGAAGAACTCTTCCATGTACACAATGTAATATTGCTCCAATAATAAATATAAGGTAAATTTAAAAGACAAACATAAGTAAGGAGACATCAGCATCTGTGGGTTTCTTCAGGCACATTCCACTCTAATTTATAACCGAGGAACACCACTGGCCGGAAGGCCTGTTGCCCTAGTACCAGCATGGGGAACGTAGAAAGACCGCCACCCTCTGGCCGTTACCTGCAAACGCAGGTTTAAGCCTGTGCTAATGGTCACCGCAAAATGTCTTCAGGGAGGTAATGGCGAGAAAATTTTAAAATTATGACATACATACTTTAAGAAAACACTTTGAAGAACTAAGCTGTACTCACAGCCTGAAAAATGAAAAGGATCTGCCTTAAAGCTCAGTTTTAATGGATCATGAGACACATGCAAATTCAGCCACAAAGACGTATCAGCTCACACCAGTCAGAATAACCATCAGTAAAAAACCACAAAGAATAAATGCTGAAGGTGCTGTGGAGAAATGCAAACCCTCCACTTTAAGTGGGATGTAACCTGGAGAGAGCCACTCATGAGAGCAGAGTGGAGGTGCCGTTAAAAGGTAAACATTGAGCTACCGTACGATCCAGAGGCTTATTCCTGGACCTATAACCTAAGAAGACAGAATTGGAAAGAAAGAGGCAGGCAAATCTGCATTGCACAGTATTACCATAGCCAAGATATGGAAGTCACCAAAAAGTCCACCGACAGATGGGTGGACAAAGAAGAACTGCTACATGTACAGATGGATTATGAGCTAGCGATAAAATGAAGCAATGCCATTTGCAGCACCATAGATGACTCTAGAAGTAATCACGCAACTTGGAATAAGTGAGAAAACGAAAGACACATATCCTATCATACCACATAGAGGTGTTACCTAAAAATTGATACAAACGAAGATACTTCCACAGAGAAAGGCAATCACAGATTCAGTACAAAAACTTAAGGTTCACCAAATGGAAAGGTGTGAGGATTGGGTACATTACCATATTGAGGTGAACAGAGATATACAAACACACGTGAAATATATAATCACCAAAGACCTACAGAATACCAAGAGAAGACTACTCAACATTGTGTCATAACCTACACGGGAAAAGATTCCAAAGAAGAATAGATATATGTATATGTGTGAAGGAACCACGTCTTGCACACCTAGACCAAACAAACCATTGTAATCGAATTTGCTGTGATAAAGAATAAAAATTTTGTTAAAAATACAAACAAGAAGGAATGACACATACACTTAAAGGGCTTTTTCCCGGCACATTCCATTGTACTTTACAACCTAGAACATGACTTCCATTAAGGCTCTGTTGCCCTAGTGACCAGATTTGGTAAAGGAGAAATGCTGCCCCCTTGTGGCCGTTTCCCGCAAGAGCAGCTTTAAACCCACAGCTACTGGTCACTTAAAATTCACAAGGGCTCAGGGCTGTAAAGGACACCTGCCGTCAAAAATTGTGCTCAGGTGGGGAATGGACAAAAGAAATTCAAAACAGGCGAATGTTTCAAGAAGATAGTATGCAGAGGTAAGTATTCCTCACTCTCTTTAAACAAAAAAAACAGGAAAATGGGTAAAAGCTCAACCTCAGGAATTATTAGACTCATGCAATCTAATCAACCAAAAGGTTCCAACTCACACCTGTCGACTGACCGTCAGCAAAAAGTCTACCAACAATAAATGCTGACGGGGTTGTAGAGAACTGTGTAACCTCTAGGTGCTGGTGGGATGGAAAGTGGTTAACAGCCAATAATGACCGCCGAAAGGAACTGCGTTGAAAAGTGAAAACTGAGGTACCATTCAATCCAGCAGGCACACCACTGGGCCTCTCACCTGAGAAGACCAGGATCGAAAAGACACAGGCTGCAAATGCTGCACTGCAGCCTTATTCAAAATAGCCAAGATGGGAAGCAACCAAAATGTCCATCAACAGGTGAATGGATAAAGAAGAAGGAGTCCATGTACACAATGGAATATTAGCCACGGAAAACAATGAAACACTGCTCTTTGAGGCACCAGAGATGAGCCTGGAGATAATCACAAAACATGAGGTAAGTCGGAAAGCAAAAGACCTATATCCTATGATATCCCTTAGAGGCGTTATCTAATCACTGACACAAATGAACATATTTCCACAGAGAAAGACACTCACAGACTTAGAAAACCAACTATGCTCATCTAAAAGGAAAGGTGGGGGGAATGGATAAATGAGATTAGTGTTACTATACATATCCAAATACATATTATATACATATTTCAAAACGACCGACCATATAGCAAGGGAGGTCTACAGAACACTCTGTAATATTTTACATGGGAAGAGGATCTGTAGAGTAGACATATATAATGTACAAATGAACCAGATTGTGTACCCCTAGGACAAACAATATTCTAGTCCATACCCCGATTAAAAAAATTAACAAAAACAAGAAGTAATGAGACCTAAACTTATGGGGGTTTCTCCTGGCACATTCCATTCTAATTTACAACCTAGGAACACGACTTCCAGAAAGGCTCTGCTGCCCTAGTACTCAGATTTGGGAATGGAGAAATGCTGCCTCCTTGTGGCCATTTCCCACAACAGCAGCTTTCAACCCACTGCTAAAGGTCACTAAATATTCACCAACTTGCCATTCTGTAAATGACACCTGCCCTCCAAATAAATCCTGGGATCAAAAATGGAGCAAAAATTTCAAAAGAGGGCAACCTTCCAAGAAGACAATTTCAAGAGCTATGTGGTACTCACAGCTTTTCCTTTAAAGAAGAGGAAAGAAAAAGGTGTGGGAAAATGATATATTTTAGGAATTTTTAAAGACATGCAAACCCAAATTACAAAAACCTATCAGCTCACAGCAGTCAGAATGGCCATCAGCAAAAATGTTTCAAAAAATAAATGCTGAAGGGACTGTGGAGGAATGCGTACACTCGGCCCTAAGGGGGACGTGGTAAGAGCCACTAATGAAAACACAATGGAAGTGCCTTGAAAAGGTAAACACTGAGCTACCCGTCAATCAGTCATACCCACTGCTGGGCCTATCCCCTGAGAAAATGAGAATCAAAACGTCACAGGCTGGCAATCCTGCACTCCAGCCATATTGACCATAGCCAACATTTGGAAGCAATGAAAATGTCCATCAACAGAGGAACGCACCAAGAAGAACTCTTCCATGTACACAATGTAATATTGCTCCAATAATAAATATAAGGTAAATTTAAAAGACAAACATAAGTAAGGAGACATCAGCATCTGTGGGTTTCTTCAGGCACATTCCACTCTAATTTATAACCGAGGAACACCACTGGCCGGAAGGCCTGTTGCCCTAGTACCAGCATGGGGAACGTAGAAAGACCACCACCCTCTGGCCGTTACCTGCAAACGCAGGTTTAAGCCTGTGCTAATGGTCACCGCAAAATGTCTTCAGGGAGGTAATGGCGAGAAAATTTTAAAATTATGACATACATACTTTAAGAAAACACTTTGAAGAACTAAGCTGTACTCACAGCCTGAAAAATGAAAAGGATCTGCCTTAAAGCTCAGTTTTAATGGATCATGAGACACATGCAAATTCAGCCACAAAGACGTATCAGCTCACACCAGTCAGAATAACCATCAGTAAAAAACCACAAAGAATAAATGCTGAAGGTGCTGTGGAGAAATGCAAACCCTCCACTTTAAGTGGGATGTAACCTGGAGAGAGCCACTCATGAGAGCAGAGTGGAGGTGCCGTTAAAAGGTAAACATTGAGCTACCGTACGATCCTGAGGTTTATTCCTGGACCTATAACCTAAGAAGACAGAATTGGAAAGAAAGAGGCAGGCAAATCTGCATTGCACAGTATTACCATAGCCAAGATATGGAAGTCACCAAAAAGTCCACCGACAGATGGGTGGACAAAGAAGAACTGCTACATGTACAGATGGATTATGAGCTAGCGATAAAATGAAGCAATGCCATTTGCAGCACCATAGATGACTCTAGAAGTAATCACGCAACTTGGAGTAAGTGAGAAAACGAAAGACCCATATCCTATCATACCACATAGAGGTGTTACCTAAAAATTGATACAAACGAAGATACTTCCACAGAGAAAGGCAATCACAGATTCAGTAAAAAACTTAATGTTCACCAAATGGAAAAGTGTGAGGATTGGGTACATTACCATATTGAGGTGAACAGAGATATACAAACGCACGTGAAATATATAATCACCAAAGACCTACAGAATACCAAGAGAAGACTACTCAACATTGTGTCATAACCTACACGGGAAAAGATTCCAAAGAAGAATAGATATATGTATATGTGTGAAGGAACCACGTCTTGCACACCTAGACCAAACAAACCATTGTAATCGAATTTGCTGTGATAAAGAATAAAAATTTTGTTAAAAATACAAACAAGAAGGAATGACACATACACTTAAAGGGCTTTTTCCCGGCACATTCCATTGTACTTTACAAACTAGAACACGACTTCCATTAAGGCTCTGTTGCCCTAGTGACCAGATTTGGTAAAGGAGAAATGCTGCCCCCTTGTGGCCGTTTCCCGCAAGAGCAGCTTTAAACCCACAGCTACTGGTCACTTAAAATTCACAAGGGCTCAGGGCTGTAAAGGACACCTGCCGTCAAAAATTGTGCTCAGGTGGGGAATGGACAAAAGAAATTCAAAACAGGCGAATGTTTCAAGAAGATAGTATGCAGAGGTAAGTATTCCTCACTCTCTTTAAACAAAAAAACAGGAAAATGGGTAAAAGCTCAACCTCAGGAATGATTAGACTCATGCAATCTAATCAACCAAAAGGTTCCAACTCACACCTGTCGACTGACCGTCAGCAAAAAGTCTACCAACAATAAATGCTGACGGGGTTGTAGAGAACTGTGTAACCTCTAGGTGCTGGTGGGATGGAAAGTGGTTAACAGCCAATAATGACCACCGAAAGGAACTGCGTTGAAAAGTGAAAACTGAGGTACCATTCAATCCAGCAGGCACACCACTGGGCCTCTCACCTGAGAAGACCAGGATCGAAAAGACACAGGCTGCAAATGCTGCACTGCAGCCTTATTCAAAATAGCCAAGATGGGAAGCAACCAAAATGTCCATCAACAGGTGAATGGATAAAGAAGAAGGAGTCCATGTACACAATGGAATATTAGCCATGGAAAACAATGAAACACTGCTCTTTGAGGCACCAGAGATGAGCCTGGAGATAATCACAAAACATGAGGTAAGTCGGAAAGCAAAAGACCTATATCCTATGATATCCCTTAGAGGCGTTATCTAATCACTGACACAAATGAACATATTTCCACAGAGAAAGACACTCACAGACTTAGAAAACCAACTATGCTCATCTAAAAGGAAAGGTGGGGGGAATGGATAAATGAGATTAGTGTTACTATACATATCCAAATACATATTATATACATATTTCAAAACGACCGACCATATAGCAAGGGAGGTCTACAGAACACTCTGTAATATTTTACATGGGAAGAGGATCTGTAGACTAGACATATATAATGTACAAATGAACCAGATTGTGTACCCCTAGGACAAACAATATTCTAGTCCTTACCCCGATTAAAAAAATTAACAAAAACAAGAAGTAATGAGACCTAAACTTATGGGGGTTTCTCCTGGCACATTCCATTCTAATTTACAACCTAGGAACACGACTTCCAGAAAGGCTCTGCTGCCCTAGTACTCAGATTTGGGAATGGAGAAATGCTGCCTCCTTGTGGCCATTTCCCACAACAGCAGCTTTCAACCCACTGCTAAAGGTCACTAAATATTCACCAACTTGCCATTCTGTAAATGACACCTGCCCTCCAAATAAATCCTGGGATCAAAAATGGAGCAAAAATTTCAAAAGAGGGCAACCTTCCAAGAAGACAATTTCAAGAGCTATGTGGTACTCACAGCTTTTCCTTTAAAGAAGAGGAAAGAAAACGGTGTGGGAAAATGATATATTTTAGGAATTTTTAAAGACATGCAAACCCAAATTACAAAAACCTATCAGCTCACAGCAGTCAGAATGGCCATCAGCAAAATTGTTTCAAAAAATAAATGCTGAAGGGACTGTGGAGGAATGCGTACACTCGGCCCTAAGGGGGACGTGGTAAGAGCCACTAATGAAAACACAATGGAAGTGCCTTGAAAAGGTAAACACTGAGCTACCCGTCAATCAGTCATACCCACTGCTGGGCCTATCCCCTGAGAAAATGAGAATCAAAACGTCACAGGCTGGCAATCCTGCACTCCAGCCATATTGACCATAGCCAACATTTGAAAGCAATGAAAATGTCCATCAACAGAGGAACGCACCAAGAAGAACTCTTCCATGTACACAATGTAATATTGCTCCAATAATAAATATAAGGTAAATTTAAAAGACAAACATAAGTAAGGAGACATCAGCATTTGTGGGTTTCTTCAGGCACATTCCACTCTAATTTATAACCGAGGAACACCACTGGCCGGAAGGCCTGTTGCCCTAGTACCAGCACGGGGAACGTAGAAAGACCGCCACCCTCTGGCCGTTACCTGCAAACGCAGGTTTAAGCCTGTGCTAATGGTCACCGCAAAATGTCTTCAGGGAGGTAATGGCCAAAAAATTTTAAAATTATGACATACATACTTTAAGAAAACACTTTGAAGAACTAAGCGGTACTCACAGCCTGAAAAATGAAAAGGACCTGCCTTAAAGCTCAGTTTTAATGGATCATGAGACACATGCAAATTCAGCCACAAAGACGTATCAGCTCACACCAGTCAGAATAACCATCAGTAAAAAACCACAAAGAATAAATGCTGAAGGTGCTGTGGAGAAATGCAAACCCTCCACTTTAAGTGGGATGTAACCTGGAGAGAGCCACTCATGAGAGCAGAGTGGAGGTGCCGTTAAAAGGTAAACATTGAGCTACCGTACGATCCAGAGGCTTATTCCTGGACCTATAACCTAAGAAGACAGAATTGGAAAGAAAGAGGCAGGCAAATCTGCATTGCACAGTATTACCATAGCCAAGATATGGAAGTCACCAAAAAGTCCACCGACAGATGGGTGGACAAAGAAGAACTGCTACATGTACAGATGGATTATGAGCTAGCGATAAAATGAAGCAATGCCATTTGCAGCACCATAGATGACTCTAGAAGTAATCACGCAACTTGGAGTAAGTGAGAAAGCGAAAGACACATATCCTATCATATCACATAGAGGTGTTACCTAAAAATTGAATACAAACGAAGATACTTCCACAGAGAAAGGCAATCACAGATTCAGTACAAAAACTTATGGTTCACCAAATGGAAAGGTGTGAGGATTGGGTACATTACCATATTGAGGTGAACAGAGATATACAAACACACGTGAAATATATAATCACCAAAGACCTACAGAATACCAAGAGAAGACTACTCAACATTGTGTCATAACCTACACGGGAAAAGATTCCAAAGAAGCATAGATATATGTATATGTGTGAAGGAACCACATCTTGCACACCTAGACCAAACAAACCATTGTAATCGAATTTGCTGTGATAAAGAATAAAAATTTTGTTAAAAATACAAACAAGAAGGAATGACACATACACTTAAAGGGCTTTTTCCCGGCACATTCCATTGTACTTTACAACCTAGAACACGACTTCCATTAAGGCTCTGTTGCCCTAGTGACCAGATTTGGTAAAGGAGAAATGCTGCCCCCTTGTGGCCGTTTCCCGCAAGAGCAGCTTTAAACCCACAGCTACTGGTCACTTAAAATTCACAAGGGCTCAGGGCTGTAAAGGACACCTGCCGTCAAAAATTGTGCTCAGGTGGGGAATGGACAAAAGAAATTCAAAACAGGCGAATGTTTCAAGAAGATAGTATGCAGAGGTAAGTATTCCTCACTCTCTTTAAACAAAAAAACAGGAAAATGGGTAAAAGCTCAACCTCAGGAATTATTAGACTCATGCAATCTAATCAACCAAAAGGTTCCAACTCACACCTGTCGACTGACCGTCAGCAAAAAGTCTACCAACAATAAATGCTGACGGGGTTGTAGAGAACTGTGTAACCTCTAGGTGCTGGTGGGATGGAAAGTGGTTAACAGCCAATAATGACCACCGAAAGGAACTGCGTTGAAAAGTGAAAACTGAGGTACCATTCAATCCAGCAGGCACACCACTGGGCCTCTCACCTGAGAAGACCAGGATCGAAAAGACACAGGCTGCAAATGCTGCACTGCAGCCTTATTCAAAATAGCCAAGATGGGAAGCAACCAAAATGTCCATCAACAGGTGAATGGATAAAGAAGAAGGAGTCCATGTACACAATGGAATATTAGCCATGGAAAACAATGAAACAATGCTCTTTGAGGCACCAGAGATGAGCCTGGAGATAATCACAAAACATGAGGTAAGTCGGAAAGCAAAAGACCTATATCCTATGATATCCCTTAGAGGCGTTATCTAATCACTGACACAAATGAACATATTTCCACAGAGAAAGACACTCACAGACTTAGAAAACCAACTATGCTCATCTAAAAGGAAAGGTGGGGGGAATGGATAAATGAGATTAGTGTTACTATACATATCCAAATACATATTATATACATATTTCAAAACGACCGACCATATAGCAAGGGAGGTCTACAGAACACTCTGTAATATTTTACATGGGAAGAGGATCTGTAGAGTAGACATATATAATGTACAAATGAACCAGATTGTGTACCCCTAGGACAAACAATATTCTAGTCCTTACCCCGATTAAAAAAATTAACAAAAACAAGAAGTAATGAGACCTAAACTTATGGGGGTTTCTCCTGGCACATTCCATTCTAATTTACAACCTAGGAACACGACTTCCAGAAAGGCTCTGCTGCCCTAGTACTCAGATTTGGGAATGGAGAAATGCTGCCTCCTTGTGGCCATTTCCCACAACAGCAGCTTTCAACCCACTGCTAAAGGTCACTAAATATTCACCAACTTGCCATTCTGTAAATGACACCTGCCCTCCAAATAAATCCTGGGATCAAAAATGGAGCAAAAATTTCAAAAGAGGGCAACCTTCCAAGAAGACAATTTCAAGAGCTATGTGGTACTCACAGCTTTTCCTTTAAAGAAGAGGAAAGAAAACGGTGTGGGAAAATGATATATTTTAGGAATTTTTAAAGACATGCAAACCCAAATTACAAAAACCTATCAGCTCACAGCAGTCAGAATGGCCATCAGCAAAAATGTTTCAAAAAATAAATGCTGAAGGGACTGTGGAGGAATGCGTACACTCGGCCCTAAGAGGGACGTGGTAAGAGCCACTAATGAAAACACAATGGAAGTGCCTTGAAAAGGTAAACACTGAGCTACCCGTCAATCAGTCATACGCACTGCTGGGCCTAACCCCTGAGAAAATGAGAATCAAAACGTCACAGGCTGGCAATCCTGCACTCCAGCCATATTGACCATAGCCAACATTTGGAAGCAATGAAAATGTCCATCAACAGAGGAACGCACCAAGAAGAACTCTTCCATGTACACAATGTAATATTGCTCCAATAATAAATATAAGGTAAATTTAAAAGACAAACATAAGTAAGGAGACATCAGCATTTGTGGGTTTCTTCAGGCACATTCCACTCTAATTTATAACCGAGGAACACCACTGGCCGGAAGGCCTGTTGCCCTAGTACCAGCATGGGGAACGTAGAAAGACCACCACCCTCTGGCCGTTACCTGCAAACGCAGGTTTAAGCCTGTGCTAATGGTCACCGCAAAATGTCTTCAGGGAGGTAATGGCCAAAAAATTTTAAAATTATGACATACATACTTTAAGAAAACACTTTGAAGAACTAAGCGGTACTCACAGCCTGAAAAATGAAAAGGACCTGCCTTAAAGCTCAGTTTTAATGGATCATGAGACACATGCAAATTCAGCCACAAAGACGTATCAGCTCACACCAGTCAGAATAACCATCAGTAAAAAACCACAAAGAATAAATGCTGAAGGTGCTGTGGAGAAATGCAAACCCTCCACTTTAAGTGGGATGTAACCTGGAGAGAGCCACTCATGAGAGCAGAGTGGAGGTGCCGTTAAAAGGTAAACATTGAGCTACCGTACGATCCAGAGGCTTATTCCTGGACCTATAACCTAAGAAGACAGAATTGGAAAGAAAGAGGCAGGCAAATCTGCATTGCACAGTATTACCATAGCCAAGATATGGAAGTCACCAAAAAGTCCACCGACAGATGGGTGGACAAAGAAGAACTGCTACATGTACAGATGGATTATGAGCTAGCGATAAAATGAAGCAATGCCATTTGCAGCACCATAGATGACTCTAGAAGTAATCACGCAACTTGGAGTAAGTGAGAAAACGAAAGACCCATATCCTATCATACCACATAGAGGTGTTACCTAAAAATTGATACAAACGAAGATATTTCCACAGAGAAAGGCAATCACAGATTCAGTAAAAAACTTAATGTTCACCAAATGAAACGTGTGAGGATTGGGTACATTACCATATTGAGGTGAACAGAGATATACAAACACACGTGAAATATATAATCACCAAAGACCTACAGAATACCAAGAGAAGACTACTCAACATTGTGTCATAACCTACACGGGAAAAGATTCCAAAGAAGAATAGATATATGTATATGTGTGAAGGAACCACGTCTTGCACACCTAGACCAAACAAACCATTGTAATCGAATTTGCTGTGATAAAGAATAAAAATTTTGTTAAAAATACAAACAAGAAGGAATGACACATACACTTAAAGGGCTTTTTCCCGGCACATTCCATTGTACTTTACAACCTAGAACACGACTTCCATTAAGGCTCTGTTGCCCTAGTGACCAGATTTGGTAAAGGAGAAATGCTGCCCCCTTGTGGCCGTTTCCCGCAAGAGCAGCTTTAAACCCACAGCTACTGGTCACTTAAAATTCACAAGGGCTCAGGGCTGTAAAGGACACCTGCCGTCAAAAATTGTGCTCAGGTGGGGAATGGACAAAAGAAATTCAAAACAGGCGAATGTTTCAAGAAGATAGTATGCAGAGGTAAGTATTCCTCACTCTCTTTAAACAAAAAAACAGGAAAATGGGTAAAAGCTCAACCTCAGGAATTATTAGACTCATGCAATCTAATCAACCAAAAGGTTCCAACTCACACCTGTCGACTGACCGTCAGCAAAAAGTCTACCAACAATAAATGCTGACGGGGTTGTAGAGAACTGTGTAACCTCTAGGTGCTGGTGGGATGGAAAGTGGTTAACAGCCAATAATGACTACCGAAAGGAACTGCGTTGAAAAGTGAAAACTGAGGTACCATTCAATCCAGCAGGCACACCACTGGGCCTCTCACCTGAGAAGACCAGGATCGAAAAGACACAGGCTGCAAATGCTGCACTGCAGCCTTATTCAAAATAGCCAAGATGGGAAGCAACCAAAATGTCCATCAACAGGTGAATGGATAAAGAAGAAGGAGTCCATGTACACAATGGAATATTAGCCATGGAAAACAATGAAACACTGCTCTTTGAGGCACCAGAGATGAGCCTGGAGATAATCACAAAACATGAGGTAAGTCGGAAAGCAAAAGACCTATATCCTATGATATCCCTTAGAGGCGTTATCTAATCACTGACACAAATGAACATATTTCCACAGAGAAAGACACTCACAGACTTAGAAAACCAACTATGCTCATCTAAAAGGAAAGGTGGGGGGAATGGATAAATGAGATTAGTGTTACTATACATATCCAAATACATATTATATACATATTTCAAAACGACCGACCATATAGCAAGGGAGGTCTACAGAACACTCTGTAATATTTTACATGGGAAGAGGATCTGTAGACTAGACATATATAATGTACAAATGAACCAGATTGTGTACCCCTAGGACAAACAATATTCTAGTCCTTACCCCGATTAAAAAAATTAACAAAAACAAGAAGTAATGAGACCTAAACTTATGGGGGTTTCTCCTGGCACATTCCATTCTAATTTACAACCTAGGAACACGACTTCCAGAAAGGCTCTGCTGCCCTAGTACTCAGATTTGGGAATGGAGAAATGCTGCCTCCTTGTGGCCATTTCCCACAACAGCAGCTTTCAACCCACTGCTAAAGGTCACTAAATATTCACCAACTTGCCATTCTGTAAATGACACCTGCCCTCCAAATAAATCCTGGGATCAAAAATGGAGCAAAAATTTCAAAAGAGGGCAACCTTCCAAGAAGACAATTTCAAGAGCTATGTGGTACTCACAGCTTTTCCTTTAAAGAAGAGGAAAGAAAAAGGTGTGGGAAAATGATATATTTTAGGAATTTTTAAAGACATGCAAACCCAAATTACAAAAACCTATCAGCTCACAGCAGTCAGAATGGCCATCAGCAAAAATGTTTCAAAAAATAAATGCTGAAGGGACTGTGGAGGAATGCGTACACTCGGCCCTAAGGGGGACGTGGTAAGAGCCACTAATGAAAACACAATGGAAGTGCCTTGAAAAGGTAAACACTGAGCTACCCGTCAATCAGTCATACCCTCTGCTGGGCCTATCCCCTGAGAAAATGAGAATCAAAACGTCACAGGCTGGCAATCCTGCACTCCAGCCATATTGACCATAGCCAACATTTGGAAGCAATGAAAATGTCCATCAACAGAGGAACGCACCAAGAAGAACTCTTCCATGTACACAATGTAATATTGCTCCAATAATAAATATAAGGTAAATTTAAAAGACAAACATAAGTAAGGAGACATCAGCATTTGTGGGTTTCTTCAGGCACATTCCACTCTAATTTATAACCGAGGAACACCACTGGCCGGAAGGCCTGTTGCCCTAGTACCAGCATGGGGAACGTAGAAAGACCGCCACACCCTCTGGCCGTTACCTGCAAACGCAGGTTTAAGCCTGTGCTAATGGTCACCGCAAAATGTCTTCAGGGAGGTAATGGCCAAAAAATTTTAAAATTATGACATACATACTTTAAGAAAACACTTTGAAGAACTAAGCGGTACTCACAGCCTGAAAAATGAAAAGGACCTGCCTTAAAGCTCAGTTTTAATGGATCATGAGACACATGCAAATTCAGCCACAAAGACATATCAGCTCACACCAGTCAGAATAACCATCAGTAAAAAACCACAAAGAATAAATGCTGAAGGTGCTGTGGAGAAATGCAAACCCTCCACTTTAAGTGGGATGTAACCTGGAGAGAGCCACTCATGAGAGCAGAGTGGAGGTGCCGTTAAAAGGTAAACATTGAGCTACCGTACGATCCAGAGGCTTATTCCTGGACCTATAACCTAAGAAGACAGAATTGGAAAGAAAGAGGCAGGCAAATCTGCATTGCACAGTATTACCATAGCCAAGATATGGAAGTCACCAAAAAGTCCACCGACAGATGGGTGGACAAAGAAGAACTGCTACATGTACAGATGGATTATGAGCTAGCGATAAAATGAAGCAATGCCATTTGCAGCACCATAGATGACTCTAGAAGTAATCACGCAACTTGGAGTAAGTGAGAAAGCGAAAGACACATATCCTATCATATCACATAGAGGTGTTACCTAAAAATTGAATACAAACGAAGATACTTCCACAGAGAAAGGCAATCACAGATTCAGTACAAAAACTTATGGTTCACCAAATGGAAAGGTGTGAGGATTGGGTACATTACCATATTGAGGTGAACAGAGATATACAAACACACGTGAAATATATAATCACCAAAGACCTACAGAATACCAAGAGAAGACTACTCAACATTGTGTCATAACCTACACGGGAAAAGATTCCAAAGAAGCATAGATATATGTATATGTGTGAAGGAACCACATCTTGCACACCTAGACCAAACAAACCATTGTAATCGAATTTGCTGTGATAAAGAATAAAAATTTTGTTAAAAATACAAACAAGAAGGAATGACACATACACTTAAAGGGCTTTTTCCCGGCACATTCCATTGTACTTTACAACCTAGAACACGACTTCCATTAAGGCTCTGTTGCCCTAGTGACCAGATTTGGTAAAGGAGAAATGCTGCCCCCTTGTGGCCGTTTCCCGCAAGAGCAGCTTTAAACCCACAGCTACTGGTCACTTAAAATTCACAAGGGCTCAGGGCTGTAAAGGACACCTGCCGTCAAAAATTGTGCTCAGGTGGGGAATGGACAAAAGAAATTCAAAACAGGCGAATGTTTCAAGAAGATAGTATGCAGAGGTAAGTATTCCTCACTCTCTTTAAACAAAAAAACAGGAAAATGGGTAAAAGCTCAACCTCAGGAATTATTAGACTCATGCAATCTAATCAACCAAAAGGTTCCAACTCACACCTGTCGACTGACCGTCAGCAAAAAGTCTACCAACAATAAATGCTGACGGGGTTGTAGAGAACTGTGTAACCTCTAGGTGCTGGTGGGATGGAAAGTGGTTAACAGCCAATAATGACCACCGAAAGGAACTGCGTTGAAAAGTGAAAACTGAGGTACCATTCAATCCAGCAGGCACACCACTGGGCCTCTCACCTGAGAAGACCAGGATCGAAAAGACACAGGCTGCAAATGCTGCACTGCAGCCTTATTCAAAATAGCCAAGATGGGAAGCAACCAAAATGTCCATCAACAGGTGAATGGATAAAGAAGAAGGAGTCCATGTACACAATGGAATATTAGCCATGGAAAACAATGAAACACTGCTCTTTGAGGCACCAGAGATGAGCCTGGAGATAATCACAAAACATGAGGTAAGTCGGAAAGCAAAAGACCTATATCCTATGATATCCCTTAGAGGCGTTATCTAATCACTGACACAAATGAACATATTTCCACAGAGAAAGACACTCACAGACTTAGAAAACCAACTATGCTCATCTAAAAGGAAAGGTGGGGGGAATGGATAAATGAGATTAGTGTTACTATACATATCCAAATACATATTATATACATATTTCAAAACGACCGACCATATAGCAAGGGAGGTCTACAGAACACTCTGTAATATTTTACATGGGAAGAGGATCTGTAGACTAGACATATATAATGTACAAATGAACCAGATTGTGTACCCCTAGGACAAACAATATTCTAGTCCTTACCCCGATTAAAAAAATTAACAAAAACAAGAAGTAATGAGACCTAAACTTATGGGGGTTTCTCCTGGCACATTCCATTCTAATTTACAACCTAGGAACACGACTTCCAGAAAGGCTCTGCTGCCCTAGTACTCAGATTTGGGAATGGAGAAATGCTGCCTCCTTGTGGCCATTTCCCACAACAGCAGCTTTCAACCCACTGCTAAAGGTCACTAAATATTCACCAACTTGCCATTCTGTAAATGACACCTGCCCTCCAAATAAATCCTGGGATCAAAAATGGAGCAAAAATTTCAAAAGAGGGCAACCTTCCAAGAAGACAATTTCAAGAGCTATGTCGTACTCACAGCTTTTCCTTTAAAGAAGAGGAAAGAAAACGGTGTGGGAAAATGATATATTTTAGGAATTTTTAAAGACATGCAAACCCAAATTACAAAAACCTATCAGCTCACAGCAGTCAGAATGGCCATCAGCAAAAATGTTTCAAAAAATAAATGCTGAAGGGACTGTGGAGGAATGCGTACACTCGGCCCTAAGGGGGACGTGGTAAGAGCCACTAATGAAAACACAATGGAAGTGCCTTGAAAAGGTAAACACTGAGCTACCCGTCAATCAGTCATACCCACTGCTGGGCCTATCCCCTGAGAAAATGAGAATCAAAACGTCACAGGCTGGCAATCCTGCACTCCAGCCATATTGACCATAGCCAACATTTGGAAGCAATGAAAATGTCCATCAACAGAGGAACGCACCAAGAAGAACTGTTCCATGTACACAATGTAATATTGCTCCAATAATAAATATAAGGTAAATTTAAAAGACAAACATAAGTAAGGAGACATCAGCATTTGTGGGTTTCTTCAGGCACATTCCACTCTAATTTATAACCGAGGAACACCACTGGCCGGAAGGCCTGTTGCCCTAGTACCAGCATGGGGAACGTAGAAAGACCACCACCCTCTGGCCGTTACCTGCAAACGCAGGTTTAAGCCTGTGCTAATGGTCACCGCAAAATGTCTTCAGGGAGGTAATGGCCAAAAAATTTTAAAATTATGACATACATACTTTAAGAAAACACTTTGAAGAACTAAGCGGTACTCACAGCCTGAAAAATGAAAAGGACCTGCCTTAAAGCTCAGTTTTAATGGATCATGAGACACATGCAAATTCAGCCACAAAGACGTATCAGCTCACACCAGTCAGAATAACCATCAGTAAAACACCACAAAGAATAAATGCTGAAGGTGCTGTGGAGAAATGCAAACCCTCCACTTTAAGTGGGATGTAACCTGGAGAGAGCCACTCATGAGAGCAGAGTGGAGGTGCCGTTAAAAGGTAAACATTGAGCTACCGTACGATCCAGAGGCTTATTCCTGGACCTATAACCTAAGAAGACAGAATTGGAAAGAAAGAGGCAGGCAAATCTGCATTGCACAGTATTACCATAGCCAAGATATGGAAGTCACCAAAAAGTCCACCGACAGATGGGTGGACAAAGAAGATCTGCTACATGTACAGATGGATTATGAGCTAGCGATAAAATGAAACAATGCCATTTGCAGCACCATAGATGACTCTAGAAGTAATCACGCAACTTGGAGT
Organism: Eschrichtius robustus; assembly: GCF_028021215.1. NCBI lineage: Eukaryota > Metazoa > Chordata > Mammalia > Artiodactyla > Eschrichtiidae > Eschrichtius > Eschrichtius robustus. The sequence goes on from NC_090828.1 coordinate 119,356,235, forward strand.
AAGTGAGAAAGCGAAAGACACATATCCTATCATACCACATAGAGGTGTTACCTAAAAATTGATACAAACGAAGATACTTCCACAGAGAAAGGCAATCACAGATTCAGTACAAAAACTTAAGGTTCACCAAATGGAAAGGTGTGAGGATTGGGTACATTACCATATTGAGGTGAACAGAGATATA